>NC_134837.1:271224761-271305442 GCF_004210375.1 Tachypleus tridentatus
AAATGATTATGCAGCAGTTCTCCAACAATAAGAGTGTAACACCACCCCTAGTTACAGTGCTCTCTTCATGTCTACACTTCTTAATTACTCTAAGATCAGTCAGAAGATCTATACCATAAATCACCAGAAGTGGAAAGATTGGATGGGAAATGTGAGATAAGTATTTATCAGAAATACATTTTTGGTTTAGGAAAACGTTTTCTGATACAATATCTTACCTCCTTTCACAAAATAGCTAAAATCTCACAATGAACTAGTGAAAAAAATGATCTACTTTAGGAAGCACTTCAAGAGAGATCAGGAGGTGCAAAACCAAAAAAATATATCACATCTCAGTGGGCGACAACACCACATCTGATTCAGATATACTCTTCACTCTTTCACAACTGAATCACAAGCAGAAATAGTAGTAAAACATAATGTAATCACCGAATATGCATCACTGATTAATGGAACCCCTGAGTTTCAAGCATCTAGGGTATAACAGATCACAGTGATAGTTTGATGTCATCAAACACCTAGTGGTATCTGGAATTATACATCAGTTCACAGTAAGCAAAGGATCATCTAACTCTGAGACATAATCATTTCAGCATGCATGAGAATAAAATGAAACACACAAACAACACCTAGTCCATGGTAGGTAGAACTACAATAAAATTGACATAAAGAACAATCACAGAATGGACAGTGCAGATTTTCAAAAACGAAAATCAGAACATCTGATGACCTAAGAAGGTCAAAACGTTGTTCACTTCTCTACATAGAGCTTTCTTCACCAATACGAACCATTTTTACATATATAAAAATCAAAACATGTATACCTGGTCAGACACTACTCATTACAGAGTGGGATCCATGACACACTAGCAAAGAGACCTCTGTAAATAAAGAAGTGACAAAAACATAGTAAAGAAAACTGATTCTGTAGTATAAAGGAAAAATGATGGCAAGTTGGTGACCAAAAAACAAACAAATCTGTACAGTACTACTGCCAGTCAAGAAGTGATTAATGAGTACTAATGTGGAGAGGGTGTTGGCTAGAATAAGAATTATCACACTCCTAGTTATGGAAAGCTACTGCATAATCATTTACATGTGGATATGCAGAAGTGGGAGGTGGAAGGCTAATGGTGAACATTGAATATGCAGGCTGATAGAGAGTAATACTAATTGAGAAAAGCTATCTTACAAGAATAGGTAAGATATAAGAAAAATGATTTTCGTCAAAAACTGTGACAAGCACTAAAAGCTAAGATCTATTCTTCCAGTCTTGTAATGGAGAGCACTTCAACTTTATTAATTCCTCTGAATATCAGTTCTCTAACTCACATGACCTGCTAATTCATACATTCAAGAACTCTACTGAAGAGTAATTATAATAATACTTTTTTATATTATTGTGACAGTGGTCCTTGTCCCTTTAGTGCAGAGAAGAGTACATAAACTTCATTTCATACATCAAAATACAAATTCACTTATCATTTATTTTGTAGTGCAAATATTCTCCTCTAGGAGTCCAAAGAAAGATCTAGAATGGCCCTTGAGAACACAGTAATTTTTAAACATAGTTTAGGTTAAGATAAATAGTATAGTATATTTATGAAATCTATAATAACTTTATAATAGTATATGCAAATACAGCTTTGAAGTCAGGTTAAGGTCCATGACAACTTTATTCAGATTGATTTAAAGTGTCTACAAGTTCAAACACTTGAGAACAACTTCAGCTGTGGAAAATATGTTCTACAATATGTCAAAATACCCCTTTATTTTTCCCCACATATGGAAGAGCACTAGTGTGACTTTTCCATCAATCTATAAATTCTGAGACTATCCTAACTGTACAATTATAAGTTCTCTTCTCTTGATGCAAATGAAGATATCAGAAATATTCATGACCCTGAGCATTTTCTGCAAAATATTGACCTGAATCATAAATTTGATGATTAGGAACCCACTTTTTAGAAAGTAAAAGTTTAGAGACAGTTGGACTGAGTAATGAAGAAAAGTTTATTATAAATGTACAATATTTCAAAAAGATCATGCAATTATAAACAACACAGAAAATAAACAACAGCATTCCAAATAATAAGAAATTTAAACCCATCCCAAACAACTAAACATACACAGATGAAAACAACTAAACAAAACCATGTCACAAACAAAGGACAACTTGATTACTGAAGATCTTTGTTTTTCTCTAAGAGAAACTGACTCACACACATACACCACAACTCTATGGCATTCCTAAACCACACAAACAAAATTGCCCCATATGACCTATACTATCCATGCATGATTTGTTTAACTACGAGGTCTGTTAAAAAAATATGCGGACTGACGTCATAAAACAAAATGTACTTTATTTAGAAGTTACAGGTCTGGGACCCCTTCAAAGTACTCTCCTCCCCAACGCACACACTTATCCCAACGGTGTTTCCACTTGTTGAAACAGTCCTGAATGCGCTTCTTTTGTAATGTCCTCCAGCTCCTTCGTCGCATTTGCCTTAATCTCGGGAATCGTCTCAAATCTTCTTCCTTTAAAGGGTCTTTTGAGTTTGGGGAACAAGAAAACATCGCAAGGAGCAAGGTCAGGTGAGTAGGGGGGTGGGGAAGAACAGTGATCGAGTGTGTGGGCAAAAGCTCACGAGTTCTGAGAGCTGAATTTTGCAGCAACGCGGTGCATCTTCAATTTTTCTGTCAAAATCTCGTAACAAGATCCAACTGATATCCCACACTCTTCAGCAAGCTCCCTGACAGCCAGACGTCGATTTGCCCGCACCAGGGTGTTGATTTTGTCAACGTGTGGGTCGTCAGTTGACGTGGAAGGACGTCCAGGATGCGCATCATCTTCAACGGACTGTCGACCATCCATAAAATGTTCATGCCACTTGAAACATGCCGTACGCTTCTTAGCAACATCACCGTAAGCCATGTTAAGCACAGCAAAAGTTTCAGTCGCAGATTTTCCAAGTTTAACACAAAATTTCACAGCAAGTCGTTGCTCCTTCAGGTCATTCATTCTGAAATCCGCCAAACGAAAAAATCGCACTTCACTTAAAACCACGTAGCTAATACACAAATGAAGATATCTGCAATCGGGAAATGGCGTTGTAACCAGCTGATCTGTGTGAACCTAGCGACACCAAGCAATCCGCTTGGAACCAACTGGAGCCGCGCAATTCAAACAGTCCGCGTATTTTATGAACAGCCCTCGTATAATCTTGGTAAAGATACAGTCTGGGCCCTCATGCCTTATATAACTTCTGCAGGTTCCTTTTGTAAATATGGTACCTCGACATTTATAATAAGGTTTGCTTCCTTGCCAAGTCAAGCCACTTTTAAACTTTTATGACTTGAATCATGTAGATATTAACCCTGGTGATGAGTAGAAAGAGAGATATAGACATAAATAAAGCATCAGAGCCAGACAAAATTTTCCTCAAGGTTTTATGGGAGGTCAAAGATAAGATATGCAGAACTATCTTTTTCATTTGTAGTATATGCTTCAGGATTGGACAGTTGCTAACATTCTCCTATTTTAAAAATATATGATAAGAGTAAACTCAGAAATTATACATCAGTTAGTTTTACTTTCATAGTGACAAAAATTCTAGAGTTTGATAATATGTCAAACAAAATTACCATGAATTTACTATAGAAATATCTTGCCTTACTAATCTTTTAGCTGTTTCTAAGGGTTACTAATTATATGGATGAAAGAAAATTGGCTTGCTGTACTTTGGTAAGATAGCATGCAAGAGATTAGCTCAGGAAATCACATCACCAAGTGGCTAAATAACAAACAATTAATTGGACTGTATGGTAGTTTGATAAGAGATGGCAAGATGTTATTATTAACCAACTGGCTGCACACCCTACAGCTGAAGGCAAGCATGGTGTATATGTATATATGTAAAAAACAGCTATTATGGGTAGAGAAAGCACTATGTACATATATATTTCTTTCCTACAAGTGGGTTTTCTCGTCATCACGGATGCTGTATACAGTGCAAGGCTTGTAAAAATTCTGCACATAATCAGAGGAACTGCTCAGTCAATAGGTTACAAGTGGAGTACCTGATTGATTAATGCTTGGGCCTTAACTCTTTGTTTTTACATTAATGATACTGACAGAGACATAGTTAGTAAATATGTGAAGTTTGCTGATGACACAAAACTTGAGTATTTAATATTCAAGCTGCTTCTAGGATATTGAGATATTGAATGACTTGAATCAATTGTTAAGTCAAAAAAAAATTGTCTAATGACCTTTAATTATAATATGTGTACAATTAATGCATTTGGGTTATTATAATTTGGGTCGTATGTTTAATATGAATAAGAACAGCATAATTCAAAAAAGGATCTTCACATAGTAGTAGATATAAACATAAAAGTTACTTAAGTCATTGAAGCAGTGCTCTTTGTCCTACTAGTAGTAAATCTAATAGAAATTTTGATTATATTTATAGACAAACTCATTATACATCAAAAGAGGTAATTATCTCTAAAAAAATTACTATTTAAGCTTCACTTGGAATACTGTGAATACTTTTCAGTTACCTTCTGTAAGAAGGAATACAGACTTACTAGAAAGAGATAAGAAGAGGGGCTACTAGGATAATTTCAGGAATAAGAGGTCATGTTATATGTATAGATTATGTCCTCTTCATTTCTTTTGAGAAAAGATATATAAGATCATATTGAATTTAATAAGATTACCCACAGGATAAATGTGATAAAGGCCTCTGATTTTTTTGGGGGATCATATTCTGAAGACAACAAAATAGAAGGACATTTAAAATTTGTGAAAAAGACACTGTCAGGCTATGTTTTAGTTAAGATAGGTTTGTTTTTCTATATAAATAGCAGAGTGATTGACTTATGGAACATACTTTATAGTAGTAGAGTATAGCACTTTACAAGAGTTTGAAAGGAGAATCAGTGATTTTCTGGAAACAAAAAGATTGAAATATTTATGTACTCAAAGGGCAGTCTTGAAGTATCAGATGGTCCCTTTTTGTCTGTATATTATACTAATGTCATCATTAATTTGTCAAACATCTATGTTAACATTTTTATAAATAAATGTATTTCCAACTATAATTACCTCCCATCCCAGTACAGCTATTAATTGACTGCCACAGTTTCTTCCTTTGCTCTTCTATGCATTGGTCTTTTTTCTTGCTTACTCTCTACCTGCACCCACTATCCTGGTACTGTATATAACCACCTCATTCAGATAATATTATTGCTTTAAAGTCTGAATCAATCCACACTCTCTAACTCTGGTTCTTAGTAGGGAGGAAGGAAGACACTGTACATTATTGAAAATACATTTTCAAGAATATTTTAACTTCCAAAACATACTTACCTCCTCTTACACAACAGCTAGACTCCCACAATAAAAAAGTGGAGGGGTTAGTGAGGGTATTATCTATACAGATCACAGATGTATCAGCAGAAGATTGGCACCTGAGTGGGGGAACTGCACTACATCCACACCAGGAATGTTCTTCATCTAATATTTAAATATTGTAATGTATGTAGAGTTTTACATAATTTATCATCACTACTGGCCACCCTCCAACCAGATAGTTAAGGTTCCACAAATCAGGGTTGAAATAACAGAGCCTTATATCCCAAATGAATGGTTAGGGGAATTGGAACACAATCTATATACACACACACACACATATGCATATGAGTCTATCCCAGCCTATAGCTGTATTGTCATGCATATGGAGTCACCATAATCACGATTTGAAGCAACACTGAAGTGGACAAACCTTCTCCTCAACCTCAAAAACTCTTACTTAAAGGGAACATCCTAAGCTCACAATGAGAGGATTGTGTCTGCCTTACTAAACCTGAATAAACAGAACTTATCCAGTCCAGAATTACAAACACTCATCTTTACTCACCAACCTTGTAAGCAAGTAAATTAAACTAAACCCTAGAATTATGGGAATGATGTGGAACAAGTTTGCTCAACCAAGGATCTAGGATTGGACTGCTTTGTGTCTGTAATAATGAGGAAACAATGGACCATCTTCTACAAACAATGTACTAATCCAATACTGATCAACAGGAAGTGCCACACTTAAACCAACCAGATAGTCAAGCAGCAAATATTAACTGGTATTTCAAGTAGATTCCTGTGTAAGCTGATGTGTCTTCTACTGAGACCCAAAAAAAACTTCCAGGAACCGAGGTAGAAATGCCCTAACTTTTGTCTCTTCTCTAAGTGTTGAGGAAATTCACCATAACACTATGCAAAAAAAACTTTTGTTCCCTACACCAGTAACTGAAAGGATTTATTCCTTCTCTTGTCTACCAATGTCTTAGGTAAGAAGAAATGGTTTGAAGATGAACATAAAATGATTAAGCATTCTATGGACAACCAGCACAAACAACTCCAACAGCTAATGTCTATAGGCCAATAGAGAAAGGACTTGTAACATAACAGTAATATGTCAATTAGGTAACTGAGATGGTCGTTTCGAACAAAGGACCCAAAGCAACTCAAGGAATCCAGAGAGTACTGAGGACTCAAAGAATATATTGTCATGAGTATTGAATGGCAGACAATATAGCTGCCTTATTCGATGCAATTGTATAAGATGCAAAAACCTATGCCAAAAACCTAGATCAAAAAACAAGTTATGTTTGGCACTTCTGACTGAAGTGGGTTCAACCACCTCTCAAAACACCATTGCTGAAAAGTGTGTGTCATTTCAATTGTTAAATGTTTGTCTTGGTCTTGGGACTAAGCAAAGACTACAACAGATAGATGGCAAACTTAGAAAATAAACTCTGATGCCATGCAAAGGACTGCATAACCTCCATGTCTGAAGGCTGTGCTTCTAGATAGCTGGATCATGTCAGATCATGATTTCCTCCACAAAGATAGCTGAAGAAGACATGGTAGAGGTGAACATTCTTGAAGGTACTACAGAAAAAGAAACTAGGGCTTAGTTGTAAATCTGGTGCTATCAACAGGACCCAACAATGTAATGGAACAAATAACAGTTAGTAACTTGGGCAACATGTGAATTTGAAAATAAAGACTTAAGAGTTGTAATCCCATTCTGTCCTGATGGAATGCATTCACTGCCAAAATCCAAAGGTAAGGTTATCCAGACCAAAGTGTCAGTAATTAGGTGTTTAAACAAGTGGTCAACCCACAAATCATTAGTGTTGGAAAATAAGAACCAATCCAACAAAATCTTATGATGCAGCATCTGTTCTGTTGTTAAATCTGTTTGGAATGAGACAACTGATCTGCTACAGCATCTGTGGAGCATGGCAATCTAGTGAAGTGATCCTGTGAAATGAGGTCCAAGGTTCAAAAATTAGGAGCCCTGAATCAATTACCTTCTTCATTGGAAATGCAAAACACCACCAAGGAATTGTTGGAATGACAACTAAAGATTTTCCTTTTATAAACCTAGACCACAAGACCAAAAAGGATTAAAACAATGTGTAGAGAAGTCTCATTGTTTACGTGTGAAATGTAGAATTCTTAACAATTGGGATATGCACCCCATTCCTGAAGTGTGTCATTTGTAAATAAATGGATCTGCAGATGAGGCAGGATCATAGTAATTTCCCAGCATAACAACCCTTCAAGATCTAAGAATGATCCTGAATATGAAAACTGGAGAATCCAGTGAATCAATATTTATGATTCCTTTGTTGTATAATGGCTTGTGAAAAATGAGTGATGCCCACGTTACCAAAAGAGAAAAAAACATACATGCAGTGAGAGAGGGAGAGGTCATTAAGAGTCAAATGGTAGTCAACTGATGAAAACAAATACCTAGACTAATGATTTTCAGAGTTGAAATAAGAACAGATGCCTCAGCTCTGAGAATGATGTCTGCCCAGGTTGTTATTGAAAGTCAAACCCAGGAGTGACATTTTGACAATTGCTGAAATGGTGCCAGCAGTAACCAGTTATCCATGGAATGGTGTTTACACAGGACTAGGTAATGGATGTTATGAGAAAAAGCATGTATGATTCAACAAAACTCATGTTGCACCTATACTAGTCTGAAGGTAAAACCTGAACTGCAGAACCTAATGATTGTGCATAAAAAACGACAAAAAGTGTTGGAATGGCACTACCATGATAATGTATAGATAAGAGTTGACTACAATGAACTTGGCCATCTATAATCTTAGTAAAAATAAATAAAAGCCAACTTAATTGAAAAATGAGTTACTTGTGAACCCTAGAGAATCTAGGCATTGAAATAGACAAGAATGATTGATGACTAAACACCAATCTCCTGTCTTTATAAGCCTAACAAGTGATGGGAATAAAACCCCAGATAAAGTGACATAACCTGCTCTCTATACTCAGACCAGTTAAACTCTAACAGCCATAAAACAATGTTCCAAAAATTCAAGAATAAGCAAACAAATTTCTATATGACTATAAACTGCAGTGAAGCCAATGATATTTTTTGTGATTAGTTAAACACAACATTAGACACCAGTTCTTTATGAAAGAGTATCCTTATATTAAATACTAATACCACAGTTTACTGTATGGGGATGCTGCTTGTAAGTAAAGATGTACCATTTTCAGCAAGCATCTTTGGTTACTTTCATGTACAAATACAAGGAGCAACAAGTATATGTACTCATTTGTTTCTAAATGAAAGAGTGAAGGTCATTTACCAAATGTTTTAAAGATATCAATCTGGAAGACTGTTAGGCAGATTACTGTAACATGATTTTTAGTTTTATTAATTTATCTGGCTGAAAGGTGTAACCTTACATATAACAATGGAGGTCTAGTGAGAGAGAGCACAAATTGTTATACGTAATAGTTATTAGGTTGCAACTTATACGTATAAAACATGTTGGTTTCAATACTGGTTTTTTGATTTAAAAATAAACTAAGTGACCGTTAACTTCAGAAATGATTCTACACAAATAAAAAATAATAAAATACAATACATTTTTATCCAGAATCTTTTAAAATTGAAACAAGATTTGTCTGTGTAAATTATAAACCTAAATATTCAAAAACGTATCCTAAAAATTCAAGAAAATGACCAACTTTAATGTTTTGTATTTTTAAATAAATTAACTTCATAATTTCTTGAATCTTCCCACAAACATGTTGCAAAAGTAATAACAATTTTTATAGTTAACACCATGAACATGTTCTCATAAAAATATACAAGTGGGAAGGTACAATAGGTTTACTTTTTTACTCTAAATAACCACTCAAAACAGCAAATCACTCCAAAAGCATCTATTTGTGTAAGAAATAATTAAATTTGTTCACAATACATAGAAAAATGTTCATACATTTTTCACTCATTAGAAAACTCAACAAACTGAATGTGAGTCTTGGCTTCCAGTGCATACAATGTACATCTTACTCCCCATATCTGGGTCACTGTTTTTAACCTCATTACTCTGGTAATCAAACATACCTCCCATGGGTTATTCATATAAGCCATAACAATTTTTCTAACCTGAGTTGCCATTAATTTTTTAATGTTTTTCTCATGTGGGTTAAATTTCTTATAATATGAAGACCCTTACCTAATAAACACAAATCAGAAGGCAAAAACTGTAGGTTAATAAAGGTATAAAAATATGGCAAAATATCAAAAGACAATTATGATTTTAAAAGTCCACAAGTTCAATTAAGTTAACTTCCTTACAAGCACATGTGAATATTTGTGATATCAGAATTATATACAAGATTATGCAATGTATTTATACCAACATCCTCGAGTGAATGTAGCAATACATTGCATTAATATGGAATATATATATAAAATTTTCATATTACCAAAATAAAGAAAGAGAAATATGTTAGTTTGTTCATAGTTACACATGAATTTTCTATTTTAAAATCATCTTGTCATCAAAATAAAAATTTACTGGTGTGATGAAAGTAAGTAAAGCTACTGTTTATGTATTTTTGGTTTAAATGTCAAATGCTTCTAACTCTATACCAATATTCTAAAAAAAGTTTTATTTCAAAAGCAAAATTCAAGACAATACATTTATTATCAGGAAACAATACAGAACTTGCAATATTTGTGATTTTCTTTATTAAACTTCACATAGATGGAATAAAATTACATTCACAAACTAATACTGTTTTGAACTTATTTAATTTTTTTCTCAATGATGTACAATGTTGGTTTAGCAGTGTTAAAGTATTCATAACAATGCACTGACTAAATTATTCTCACCTGTGCAGGTGTTTCAAGAGCACTAGTATTACTGAAAAATGCACTGTCAGTTGATGCATTCTTGTCCAGCTGAACTTTGATTTTTCCTGAATCTAAGTTCATTTCTGTTTATTACATCATGCTTGCTTTATCCTAGAGTTAATAAACAAAAACTATATAAAGCACACAATCTTTATATATATATATTACAAACTACAAAATACATGTGAAACAAGTGGTTAAATTGGGATTTTGAAAGATGTGGAATTTTCTTGCATGATTCACTTTAAGTTTAACATTTAACTCAGATCAGTCAGGCTAATTGGCCTGAATCCTCAGTAGGTGGAACTCCATTCCTTGTCTATGTGAAAATGGATAATGAATTTAACAAACATCCAAGTCAAGCATTTTAATCAATTAACTTTTCAAATATTTGACACATTTATCTAGTTGAAAACGAGTTCTGAAACTCAAATTTTCGATAAAGTTATGTCTGAAGTAATAAAGAAAAAAGAACCTGGATCTGGACTGTTCAAGTTTACTTTATTACTTTCTGTAGTGTTTTAAATTCCCAAGCCAAATATTACTGGTGCAGTGCTCAACCTTCCGACAGTTAACTTGTTAATACTTTTTTTAAATATCATCTTAGTTACATGTTTAATGAAACCCAAACAAAATCATTCTAATATTTATTACACCTCATACCTACTGGTAAGCATTTATTTGCAAAATTTGTCTTATTATCTGACCTACAATTTGCCAGTTGTGAAAAAACCACAATATGAAATGTGGATGCTGCCAAACTTCAAAACATAAACCTGCAGCAGTACATAAGTTGTGGGTAGCAATCTAATAAAAACCAAGGTGTAATATCATAATAATCTATTTAGATTTTTTAGTACTCAAATCATTATTCTCCAATAATTAAGTTAAACTAATTATTAAACATGTTTATAACAAATTTCATGGACTTATTATTGAACAAAAATAAATTCTGATTTTCAAGTGAATAAAAATGTAAAAAAGCAAAAATCCATTTGTTAAGGTACAAATTCTAACTCAGTATGCATGTTAGACAATAATCGGTACAAGTTGACTATATATTTGAATTTGTCGCAACAAATTAACTCATTGTTGATGTAATACAAGTTACTAAAGATTTTGTAAAAATGTATTAAAATTATGAACTCAAAAGTTCGATATGATGGTGTCATCTTCACGTTCACGAATTTTTGTATTTTCTTTTGCATTTAGTTCAAACCACAATATATTTCAGTTTGCTTATTTGTTACACTACTATATATATGCAAAGGATAATTATCAATTCATACAATTTTGTGGAGTTTGTGAGTTAGTGTCAAATTTAGTTAAAGATACCATGATAGCGTATATACATTTATCACTAACTTAATTACGATTAACTTCATTAATGCCTCAAATAATACTATGTGAGATACTCTACACGAAATTTAAATAATATTCTTTATAAAATTATATAACAAAGAACACAAACAAAATGCAAAAAATTAACTTACTTTAAATTACATTAATCTATACCAATAAAGACCTAATTCATATCCAATTCATTCAAAATAATACGTCGTATTTCCCGCGAAAATTTCTGTTTCTTCTGTTTTGCACTATTATATTCAGAATAGAGGGACTCTGTGTAATTTAACTTCATTCATCTTTTAAATATTTTATGTTTCGCTTGAAAATGACATAAAACTTATATCTAATTAAAATCCATTTGCTTTGAAACGTTAAATGTAAATATATATATATATCGTTTGAGAATCATATATATATATATATATATATACCCAAACTCTGGTTACATTTTATAATCCCACATTATATCTTGTATCCAGGGATCTTGCCAATTAGTGCAGCGTTTTTTGTTTAATTTATTTTTGTTTCGGCTTGTATTTTAAGTTATAACTAACATAATTAGTCAGAGATTTGGATTTACTGTTTTTGACGCAGTTCTTCCTTGTGATTTTGCTTATTTAATTTTATTAAAATGTACTCATTTTTACTAAAATATAATCAATGTATGTGAATTATGGCTGTATTATGACGCACTTTCCATTACACTGTTCAATCTTTATCAAATTAAGTGTAATAGCCTTAACTAATGACATAATGTGAAACTATAGTTCAGCCTAGCGAGCTAATTATAGTAATTATATTGCTGCAAATTTTATAAAATGTAATAGTGAAAAATGTCCTGCTCTAAGTACTTTTCACCCTATTACTTACACAAATTTATTTTGTAAAATAAAAAATGTAATTTATCTTCTAACATGTACTAAATGTAATATGGAATATGTGGGTCAAACTTCAAACCCATTGCATATACGTATAAATTTACATAGATCTCACGTTAAAAACAATTTAATCAATTCCATAGCATTAAAATATTTCAGGATTTACCCTTTTACCTCTGTTAAGATAACAATATTAGAAGCTGTTAATGAAGACGCCAATAGATTAACGAGAAAACTTATACATTTTGAAACTAAGAACATTATATCTTTATGGATTAAACAAAAATTGTAATAATTCTACTGCTTTGAAATTGAGTATGATTATTGTATTGCTAATTTTTTATAGATAACTTTTTCATAAAAATAGGAAAACTAGAAGTTTTTTTTTTTAAATTTCGCACAAAGCTACACGAGTGCTATCTGCGCTAGCCGTCTCTAATTTAGCAATGTAAGACTAGAGGGAAGGCAGCTAGTCACCACCACCAACCGCCAGCTCTTGGGCTACTCTTTTACCAACGAATAGTAGGATTGAACGTACATTATAACACCCCCACGGCTGAAATGGCGAGCATGTTTGGTGCGACCGGGATGAAAACTAGAGGTAAAGGAAATAATAAATTAAAATGGGTTAATTTATTAGAATTTTGTAATTATTTGGTCAATTGTTTTTATAGTAGTATTAGTGTATATAAATTATTTTTAAAAAGATTTATCAACTTAATCTTCCCAAAATAAAAGCAGTAATTAATGTAATAAAAATTGATTTTCTAAATGATCATGCAAAACACTTCCTTGTAGACAGTATAAAATATCGATTAAAAGTAAATGATTTATCAAGTTTTCAAAAAACGAAACGGTATTTCAAACCTTCATATTTAGTAATTAATTTTAGACATAAAATATTCAATGGCTTACACATTTCTAAAGTTTCTGAATAATAATCTATAAAAAAATAAGGTTTTCCTTGTAAAAACTTAAAGCCTACCGTCTGTTACAAGTACGAAGTTCCAGTTTGTCCATTATTACTATATAATTATAAAAGTTTTTTTTTTTTTTTTACCTAATCTAAATGTAGATGAAGTTAATAACTGCGTGTGTGTGTTTCCTTATAGCAAAGCCACATAAGCCTATCTGCTGAGTCCACTGAGGGGAATTGAACCCTTTATTTTAGCGCTGTAAATCCAATTAATAACTTATTTTGTGAGTGTGAAAATAGTTTATTTATTGATACTTTTCATAAACATATTGTTACTGGTAATTTGAATATTTTAAAAGATAAAATATTACGTGAAATACTCAAAAAAGATCTAAATACAGAATAGCCACAAAATGTAATAAGAATAATATTTTGAAATCTATTAAAATCAATATTGATGAATATATTTTAAAACTTAACTACATTACATCTTTTCCGCCTAAATGGTTTCTGGTATGAAAGTTGTATTTGTTTAAAAAAAATAAAAATAATATTATTACGTATAAAATTAAAGAAATACCATACAGATTTATCATTTCATCATTTAGAAAATAAGATTCAAGAAATGTAAGGAAAATATGTTATAGTACCCATTGATAAGGCTAACTGTAAAATTGATATCATTTGCAAAACGTTTTATGCATTAATCATGATAAAAGAAATCAATAGTACACAAACATTTAATCTTGTTAACCAATCCAATGATGCAGTAATTAATAATTTCAATAAAGCTTATAATAAACTTTACTATAAACAAAATTCTTGTGTAGATTTATCGTTTCTTTATGCTATACTCAAACTATATAAATCTCCAATTAAATTTTGATTTATTTCCAATACGATAAGAACAATTATCAAACAACTGACTATATTTTTTAAATAAATTACTCAATATTTTACTTAATAAAATAAAAAATGTGAATGTTAATAACAAGAAACATACTTTTTGGATAATAAAAAAATAATCAACTATATTTTAAAATAGCAGAAAAAAATGTGAACAAATAGGTAATATTCAAACACATGATTTTACCACATTGGCTCAGAGTTTTTGTTTTTCATGTACAAATTTCTTTTAGCTTCAGCCCAGCATGGCCAGGTGGTTACGGCGCTCGACTCGTAATCCGAGGGTCGCGGATTCGAATCCCCGTCACACCAAACATGCTCGCCCTCCCAGCCGTGGAGGTGTATAATGTGACGGTCAATCCCACTATTCGTTGGTAAAAGAGTAGCCCAAGAGTTGGCGGTGGATGGTGATGACTAGCTGCCTTCCCTCTAGTCTTACACTGCTAAATTAGGGACGGCTAGCACAGATAGCCCTCGAGTAGCTTTGTGCGAAATTCCAAAAAACAAACAAACTTACAGAACTGGAAGAAAGAAAACGTATCTCAAAAAACATAAGATATACTAAGTTTTTATATTTACAATAATTATATATTTTTCAATAAACAGGTTTTTTAACAAGTAATAGGAGTTCCAATTGGAGCTGACCACTCTATTTATATAGCAAATTTATATCTTTACTATTATGAAAATATATTTATTGAAAACTACACAAATCCAAATATTTTTACTTTAACTTAGAGATATATAGATTATTTAATTAGTATAAATAATCGTAAAATAAATAATGTTATTAAGTTTGTGTGTTCGTGTTTCCTTTTTAGCAAAACCGAATTGGGTTATTTGCTGATTCCACAGAGAGAAAGGTAGCCCTTAATATCATAATTGTAAATCCGTAGACTTAGCGATGTAGAGCGGGAAACAATGTTATTAACACTATTTATCTGTCAGGATTAGAAATTGAAAACGATTCAATATCTATTAAAGAAAAAAAATTATTTGGAATTAGAAATTAAATATAAGGATGTATTAAATAAACATAAAAAAATGAAAATTAGAGAAATTTTATTTAAAATTTCTAATAACTATTTTTAGTTATGAATAAGGTCATTTAACAATTTGGCACTACTTTATGCGGATGTATAAATTGCCGCATATTAAGGCTTGTTTAGAACATGATAATCTCAGTACACCGAAAAAGTAAGACGTGTCTACTGCCTCTGCTTTACCAGTATGACGTTCTCATTACCTGGTCCTGCTGTGCCTATTTCGCCACCGGTCCCGCCAGTAATCGTCGACGGTCTGCCATCCCACCTTTCGCCTCTTCAAATCGTCACGTTTATCGCGCAGGCTAAACCTGATGCCTCCCTGACCCTTTCAGAACACGAATTCTTCGCCGAGGGGGAATTCTCCTCCACCCGTCAACGCCTGCAGACTTATCTTACTTTTTTGAGCCATGGAATACCCAAATTAATGTCAGATGTTCACCCACCAAGAGCCCAACTAGATTTTTTCTCTGTTTTTCTTAAAGGGAACACCCTTCTATTCACCCTAACGAAATCAAATGCGCCATTGAAAGTCAAACAACGTCCAAGATATACTCTATGCATCGTATCTTCTCTAAATCCACCAAGCAAGCTACAACCTACATGAAAATAGCAACGACCACCAAACAATCTGCCGATACCATTCTACGTAGTGGTTGCTATTATCACATCTTCCATTTTAGTGCTGAACGTCCCCGCCGTCGCTCAATTAATCCTAGGATACCCAAGCAACCAGAACCTGTTTTGCCACCTTTCATATCATCTTATCCAATTAACCGCCCCACAGTCTAAAGAGAAATCGTATCCCGTAAAGCCGATATCCAACTTAACATGAACTTCCATCAAGGTGCACGACAACCATTTTCAGACAAGCGACACTTCGACCTCCGCTCATGGACAGAACAAAACCCAGTATCTCGACAAATTCACTCAGACGTCGTCTATTACACTATGCTCTACAACATCTTCCCAGATGCAAACTACACAGACTACCTGTTTGGATAAGTCAACTATGACAGACAAGCCCCCAACCATCTCTCGAGTTATTCAAGCTAGAATACCTATAAAACATGAACTGTCCCAGACGACCGAGGAATACCCGGAGAATGTACCTATTCAAGTTCAGATGCCACATTCACCAAACCTAGGATCATCTCAAGCTTATGCAGAGAATCAAAACGACGACTCGTTGTATGAGTCTGTACGAAAGAAAATATTTCCAGGTCTTATAATAAGAGAAGCACGCCCAAAAGCCTCAGAGCAAGGTTGCAACGAGCATAGTGTCTCTTCAGAGATGAGTGGTCGTACCTAATCACCCCATAATTATTAGATGTTCCATTTCGACTTCCCCCAGCTATCTGGGGTACGTTCAGGGTAGACTATTCAACGCCCTGAACGTGAAAGTGGGTTTTCTCGGGGTACTCCGTTTCCCCATACGTAAGTCTCCGGTATTGGATCTCTAGATACCAGCCAAGGCAACATTCTTGCCTGGTCCTGAAAGGAGTCGTTTGAGTTAATGTTTCGTATTGCCAGCCTACAGGCTATTCTGACTACTAGCTCTGGCCTGGCTTTCTTCCCTTATGCCGCCTTTGTCCAGCTCTCCCTTCTCACGTGTCACTTTCATACTCCCCACCTCACTTCATCACCATAAACAAGTCAAAGCAAAATAATAGCAAACTCCCACGTAAAGTTAAATAATCTTTCATGTAAGAAGACGAAGAGGAACCACAACATTCCTGACTATCCCTATTGGGGAGATAATTCTTCAGACTTCTATCTCCCTAAACTAAACTCCTGCCAAGTTCGTTTGCGGTTTGTGGATAGTCTCAGTTATTGGATTTATAGATCCTCGCCACAAAGTAGCCCTGTTAAAGACCCGTTGATGTGATGTTTCGTCTCAATGCTATCGACTTGCTTCTTCTCTCATCTCCGGCTCCTCCTCATCATCACTAACAGACCTGGACTTCACTCAGCCTCGACACCCACCGGACATTTACCAAATCTTGTAACAGGCATCCACTGACCATTCAACTTACATTGATCCGTTGATACATTTAATTCCTTGACTAGTCAATATATTCGCGAAGGGGATACTCCTATCCCTAAACACCCCAGTTGGGAAAGTGAAATACCTCTTTCAAAACTAAATATCTGCCATGGTTTGTTGTTATAATAGTCACGGTAGACTTGGTGAATGTGTGACGGTTGAGAGCTATACTAGTTTAGTCAGCTGGATGATTGTTTTATCTCTGAATAAGTGTAATTAATTGTTGGATTTTTTTTAATTAATAGAATATTGTAGCGTTTTTGTTTAGTTCTTTTTTCTGTCCTGTGTGTGCGGTAAAATATATCGTTTCTAACGTTCCATTTTTCTGTTCTAGTTTATCAAACCATATTTAGTCCGATCAATCAGGTTCGTGGTTCCCGCGGACTCGATCCACTCTCTTTATTCGAGCAGTTGTTTTGGAATAAGGTTAATATATCCTCAAAAATATTAACCATCAGGGGCGTTCGAAGACTAAAGTCCTCCTTTAACCCCGCTTTTGGTAGAAGTTAAGAATATTGACCACGTGACTATTGATAATTTTGGGGTTAAAAGGGTTGATAAGTTTAACATGAATCTGGTTGATGCGAGTCTGGTAGGCGTGGCAGCTGACAAAGTGAAGGCAAAGTCAACGCCCGATTGAAGAAAAAGCAAGAAGAAAGTCGGCAGACGACATATTGACTCAAATCAAACGGTCCGATTCAGGGCCGGGCATGGATCGATGGATCAAGTTGCCCCAGCTGAGATCTACAGATCCAGTTCCTAAGATTTAAGTGTGGGGGGAAACCGTGGTGCCCCGAAAAAACCCACTTTCACGGCCTGGGTGCCGAATAATCTATCTAGACCGTGTCCGGGAATAGCTGTGGGGAAAGAAAATCTAGGTTAATAATGCATACAGGATTAAAACGTATGAAAAAACAACAACAACACACACACAAATAACACGTAAAAACGTGAGAGGCTTACGGCAGAACTATAGAAGTAACTGGTTTTTCTATCTTGGATGAACCGCTTGCGCTTCGCTTGTATACCATCGAGGAATTTCAGTGTGGGCTTGGGTTCAGAGATACATAGAAGTGGTGAGGGTAAGCGTGAGTTCTCTGGTTTTACTCCCTGGATGTGTTGTTCTATGGTGGTCTGGATTGATTTGTGACTTCTTGCAGCCTTAGTCTATAACTTCTGAGTGTTTGTGATCTTGAAGTCTGTCTGAACTGATGCGTCTGTAGTTTTAGGTCGCGTAGTTTGTATCTGGCTTGAGATTGTAGTACCTGAAATTAAAGCTGTGGTTTGGCAGAATTTGTTGTATGCCTCCTTCGGATCAATAAGTCCAGATATGTTGCTGGAAGTGGAGATTGAAGGCGCCGATGTAGAGCTGGATGAGAAAGTTTGGGTGTCTTTCCTGATTAGATCTGGATTAAGTGGTAAATCGGTGCTTCACTGTTGAAAGTCGTCCGTAGGTTGCCTATTTCGTCTGAAAGTGTTATATGACTGCGGGTGGGCGGAGTGGTGACGTGGGCGTTCGGCGCTGAAATGAAAGATATGGTAGAAACACCCATAGCACAAAATGCAGTCAACGCTATGCTTTGAAGTTGTTACAGTCTTGCTGAAATAGGTGAGCAGGTTGGCATGTTTAGAAAATATACGATGTACTGCATGTAGCCTGGTTTGGGTTTGACTTTCGATGACCTGTTTGTTTTCGTCAAGTTTAATGCTAGGGTGGACGCCTCCAAGAAACACTGAGACGAAGCTAATAGAACTTTTGGTGGAGGCACAATTAATGTTGAATACAGTGTTCCATAGTTGACATAAGTATACATAATCCGCGGGTGTAGAGGGCTGGATCAAAATTCCGCCCAGCGAAGGGTTCGAGTTGAGCTGGCTGACCACTGGCTTATCGCCATTTGAACTGCCACATGACGTTATAGCGTCAGAACTGCGGGTATAAAGGGTGGTGATGAAAGTAGAACACGAATGCTTCGAGACACGCTCTAATGTATGCAAGGGTAAAAAAGGGCGTGTTTTAATATGAGAAAACCTGTTTCAAACTTTTTATAAAAATCAAAGGTTTTAATGTCATGGTAAACTACCCTGGCATGGAGGGCCATCTGTCAGGGAGTTATGAAAATTCAAAAGTGCCATGTATTTGGACCCACTAGAGACACATGCATAGTAAAATGCCCCATATGTGATGGCGATCATAGGTCGTCACTCAGCCCACGACGCGTAACATCATACACAACCAAGATCACGAGAAAAGGCAAGAAACCCAAGACAGTATGCAAGTCCAGTCTTCCTTAAAGCAGTCCTCAACACTGGCAAAAGGGGAGACTCGAGCCTTTTTTGCCGACCCAAGAAGGGGTGGGGGCCTCTGAGGAGGCTCGGACCTCTTCACCGGCCCGGGAAGAGTTTGGGATAGCTCCTTATTAGATCATAAAGAGGGTGGGTCCTCTGAGGAGGCTCAGGCACCCTGAACAGTTTCAATTTTTGAGAAGGCTCATGTCTCCTTGTTAGTTAAGGAGGAGGTTCAGGTCTCTGATAGGACTCAGACCCTCTTGTTAGTTAGGGAGGAGGTTGAGGTCTCTAAGGGGACTCAGACCTCCTTGCAAGTTCAGAAGAGGCTCGGGCCCCCTCTTTGATCGAAGTGGGAACCCTATGCTGGTGCAAGACGAGCTTCTTTCACCATCCTTTTGCATGGAGGGCATGCACCCTTAACAGTACTTGGAGGATTTTCCAAGTCTTCTGAGTTCGTTATCGGAAGAGTTGGAAGAAATTTTGCTGGGACAAAGTAAAGTTATGGGGTGGTTATCCCATCCAGATGAACCTATGTCTCAATATAGTCTGAAGAGGGTGCACGACCCTTCCCTACCAGTTGTAACACTAATGCAACATAGAAAGTAAGTTGCTCCCTCGAGAGGCATTGAGGGGTCTATCCTGCATTACGCTTAATATCCAGGGAATGCGAAGATACATAAAGCAATTCTACGTATTCTCTCTCTTCATCTGATTCAAGATTGACATTGTATTTTTGCAGGAAACTCATTTTATCTCCAAGAGGAATTACTTTTTCTTTATAAATCGTTTCCATGCTAGGGCTTTCTTGTCTTTTGGTTTGACTCATGCTTGAAGGGTGGGAATTTTTTTCAATCCCAACTTTTTAAAAAGTATTCTCGCATCACATAGTGATGCTGAAGGACGGGTTGTATATGCTGATGTCATCTCTCAGGGTCGTAAGATACAGTTTGTTAATGTCTATATACCTGTTCAAGGGAAGAAATTATGGACCTTTTTTTCCTCCTTGGGCAGGTTCTTGATAACACAAACTGAATCGTCCTTGGTGGAGACTTCAACTGTGTCCTGGATCCACAACTCGATAAGACTGGGTTACTTTCATGATGTCTGGCATACATTAAAGGATTGCCTTTGTTACTACTTGGACCAGTTAGGGCATATCTTGTCGCCTGTACTGTTTCTATGTAATGGCTTGCCTAAAACAGTGTCTAGCCAGAGCTGCAGCCTATTGGGTGGGTGATGTTTCGCTTCACATGTCTGACTATCGATCCTTTTTTTACTACATTCCAAGATAATATCCCTGTTTTTAAGGGTCTAGGAATGTGGAGATTTAATGTCTCCCTACTCACTGAGGATGTGGTGGGAGTCGAATTGATCGCCTTTGTCTGGGGCCTCTGTTCCATTGATACCATCAATGAGACCTGGTGGATGGGTTTTAAGGAAGCCTGTGCCTTCTTGCTGAGGTAGAGAGGCATTTGCGAACCCGCCGTCTTGTCCTGCGAAGTAAGCAGAACACCTTTGTAGCCTTGTTTAGAGGTATACCAATGGATCAATGGATGCTTTTGAACATTGAAAGGTTGTAAAAGGGCATAGTGTTGGAATATGCCAAATTGTTCTGAGCAGCGAGCATTTCCAGCCTGATGGAATTACTAGATCCCAGAAATGTTACTAGGGTTCCAGTGTGCAAAGCACAGGAGATGTCTAAAAACAAGCACATCTCCAGTCTGTTGAGGGAAGATGGTCAGGTGTCCTCAGACATTACTGACATTCTCAACATGTACCTTAACTATTATAGCCAATTATATTTGGCTTCGCCCGTGTACCAGGGACTTTGGCGAAACATTACACAGTTCTTGCCAACCCTCGATCCTTTGCAAGTTGACAACCTTGTGAAACCCAGTACTCTGGGTGAATGTTGGATGACTATATAGTTCATGTCACTTGGTAAGTGCCCAGGACCGGATGGCCTACCAGTAGAATTCTATCGCCACATGTGGCACGTCAACGGAACCCTTTTCATTAGAGTTTTTAACGACTGTTTTATCTGTGAGTCCATGCCTCCGGGTATGCTGGATGGGTTAATTACTCTAATCTGTAAGGATCTTACGCAGTCTGAAGATCTTTCCTCGTGGCATCCAATATCTCTCCTGGCTGTGGACGTAAATATTGTATCTAAAGTCGTGTGTGACCGTTTGAGTGCTGTTATGTCCATTTTTCTCTGTAGCACTTAGACGTGTGATGTGCAGAGTAGAAATATTCAACAAAATTTGGTGCTTTTACGGGACGTGTTCCCATTACATCATGAACAGGAACACCCATGCAATTTTATGTGTCACTCGATCAGATTAAGGCCTTTGATCGAGTTCACTACAAGTTTTTGTGGAATGTTCTCGAGAGATATAGTTTTCTTCCAATTTTTGTGCAGTATGTACGATCCTTCTATACATCTTCTTCGAGCAGGCTCCCAGTAAATGGATACTTGACGGCCCTTTTTAACATCTGTCAGGGTGTTTGTCAATGATGCTCATTATCACCATCTCATTATACGTTGTTGATAGAGTGCCTGATATCTTATCTGCACCACTCGGCTTCAGTGCATAACCTTCAGTTGCCGAGAAGGGTGGGTGTCAATTAAGTATGTTAGCCACACGGATGACATAAACCTCTTTTTAGCAAACCTAACATCCTTGGGTTCAGCACTGGCAATCGTCAACAAGTAATCTCAAGCCAGTGCAGCCCGACTCAACTATACCAAGTCTATAGCTAGTGGCTGGGCAAATGGGCCTCAGCCACAGACACCCCATTTGGTTTGGTATGGACTTCCTCTCCAGTCAAATGTTTTAGGATCCGCTTCTTTACTGAACCCGAGGCTACCTGGGAGGAGGTGATACAACGTATCAGTTTGACAGCTCAAGATTATTGCTAGAGACAGGTGGGTTAAGGCATTCGACTTGTAATCTGAAGGTCGCGGGTTCGAATCCCCGTCGCACCAAATATGCTCGCCCTTTCAGCCGTGGGGGCATTATAATGTGACGATAAATCCCACTATTCGTTGGTAGAGCAGAGATGATAAAGGGGTGAATACTCCCATTGATATGGTATCTTGGGGCGATTCTTCCTCTGAATAGTGGCAGTGCATGAGCTGTCGAGTTGCATATCTACACCTTCCTGTGGAGTGGTAAGACTGAGGCCGTGTTTTGGTTGTAATTAAATCTAGCCTCCTTACAAGGGAGGACTGGGCATCCCGTCTGTCTGGACCAAGTGTCTTTCTCTTTTCTTGTCCACTTCCACAACTGTCCATTGTCTCATTTGGGAGGTTCATCCCTGTAGCCAACTTGTTCGTTTCCTGATTGGCACAGGGCTCAGGCATTTTGGTGTTTCACCAGGCCTGAGTAGACCAACATGTTTTGATCCACCCAATTAGTATACTGACATTGTAGCGGTGATCAGACGCTGTCACATCAAGTCAAATGACTTTTCGATGGACTGCAGTTCTCTCTACCGTCTGCTTGCCACGGAATGTACTCACATGATAAAGCAACACCACTCTGTTCTTCAGCGAGACGGCATTTAGAGCCGGATGGTGATGTGCCACGTTGATAATTATCTTCAGACTTTGTTTTTTAAGTTTGCACAAACCTACAAAAGGGCTATCTGCCCCTTAATTTAGTAGTGTAAGACTAGAAGGAAGGCAGCTAGTCAACACCACTCACCGCCAACTCTACAGTGGGTTACTCTATTACCAACGAAGAGTGGGATTGATTATCATACGCGTTGACTGTTTTTATGTGACGCCTTGTCTAAAGCAGTGCCTAGCTGGGGCTGCCATTTATCGGGTTGGCGATGCTTTTTTCAACGTGTCTGATTATCGGGCTTTTTTAACCTCATTCCATGACTTTGCTCCTGTTTTTAACGGCTCCTTACTCACAGAGAACGAGGTAGAGGATGGATGAATCACTTTTGTGTGAGACCTGTGTTACGTTAATGAAACCTAGTAGGTGAGTTTTAAAGAAGCCTGGCTCCTTGGTGAGGCAGACAGGCATGAGGCATTCTCGAACCCGCAACCTCGCCCTGCGAAGCAAGCAAGATACTTTAGCAGCCTTGCTTCGAGGAAAATCGATTGATCAGTGGACACTTTCGGACAAGACATACACTTTGAGTATGCCAAGTTGTTTCTGGCAGTAAACATTTCCAATCTGATGGAACCAGTAGATCCCAGAACAACAACTACAGCTCTACTGTGAAAGGCGCGGGAGATGTCCAAAATCAAGCACATCTCCAGTATGTTACGGGAAGACGGTCAGTCGTCAATGGACATTACCAACGTTAGCCACAACTTCCTAATAAGGGTGCGTATCTCATCCTCATTGTCGATATATGCATCTAGACACAAAAGTTTGTTTGTTTTTTGTTTGTGAATTTCGAGTAGCTTGAATGCATACTTGAACTAAGGAAAAAGTTAGGACACCCTACTCCCTAATAGCTAGTGTTACCCCCTTTGGCTGAAATAACTGCAGTGAGACTTCTTGCAACCATCTACCAGTCTCTGACATTGGTCTGAAGAAAGTTTGCTCCACTCTTCAATGCAGAATTATTTCAGCTGTGAGATGTTTGAGGGGTTTCTTGCATGTACAGCCCGTTTCAAGTCACCCTACAGCATCTCAATGGGATTAAGATCTGGGCTTTGATTCGGCCATTCCAGGACTCTCCATTTCTTAGTTTTCAGTCAGTCCTTGGTGGATTTACTGGTACGTTATGGGTCATTGTTGTGTTGCAGGGTCCAGTTCTGCTTCATCTTTAATTTTCGTACAGATGGTCTCACATGATCCTCAAGCACCCTCTGATACACAGTAGAATTCATGGTGGATTCTATGATTGTGAGCTGTCCAGGTCCAGCTGCAGCAAAGCAGCCCCAAATCATGACACTTCCACCTCCATGCTTCACAGTTAGTATGAGGTTCTTTTCCTGGAATGCTGTATTTGGTTTACGCCAAACATGTCCTCTGTTCTGGTGTCCAAATAATTCAATTTTGGACTCATCTGTCCAAAGAACATTATTCCATAAGCCCTGGTCTTTGTCTACATTCTCTCAGGCAAACTTCAGTCTGGCCTTGATGTTTCTCTTAGAGAGCAAAAGGTTTTCTCGTTGCACACCTCCCATGAAAGTTAAACTTGTGCAGTCTCTTTCTGATTGTAGAGGCATGCACTTTCACATCAACAGAAGCCAGAGCCTGCTGTAGGTCCCATAATGACATTTTATGGTTTTTGGAGACCTCTTTTAGCATCTTGTAGTCTGCTCTCGGGGTGAACTTGCTTGGACGACCAGACCTGGGCATGTTGGCAGTTGTTTGGAAAGCCCTCCACTTGTTGACTATTTTCCAGACAGTGGAATGGCTGATTTCAAAATCTTTTAATATATTTTTTAAATCCCTTACCAGACTCATAAGCTGCTACAATTTTCTTTCTGAAGGCCTCAGACAGCTCTTTTGCTCTCACCATGGTGCTCACTCTCACTTCAACAGCCAGGAGCACACCAAACTAAATGTCCGAGGTTTAAATAGGGAAAGCCTCATTCACAATGCTGAGTAACGATCTTCTAATCATGTGCACCGGTGTGATACACCTGTGTGTGATTTGAGCCATTTTAAGTGGGTATAAATGTGGGGGTGTCCAAACTTTTTCCTCAGTTAGAATATGAATTTTTGTCAAATTACATTTTAAAGAAGATCTTGAAAAGTCTTTTCTTCAGTTTTAATTGTTTAGTTATATTACTTTAATCTCTCAGTATTGTTACAATTGAGATTAAGTATCCATTTATCCAAAATTGTTACATATACACAGGCTTTCATAGGGTGACTAACTAATTGTGAAGAGCTTCAGGGTCATTGTAAAAGTTTTGAAACAACTTGATTGGGTAATAAAAAAAACAACTATGTTTTTTTGTGGGATATTTCAACCAGATGTGTAAAGATGTTTTTGCATTTAGTAATTAAGAACAGCAGTGAAGTCACTCATTATCACTGAAGACAGGCATGTCTTAGATGGCAACAGTAGAATAAAACATTTGATATATTAGTTTTCAAATATCTAATACAATAAAGGTTCTTTTGTCAATCTTAAAAAACTGTTTATTTCACAAAATATTATATATCGGTGTTTAATTGTGATTATCTGATGAATATTTAGTGGACTAAAAATCTTTGTTTGAACATCATAACACCTGTTCATGTAAAAAACCTTTTTAGTTACAGATTCATTAGTTTGAGGTAACAAACTGAAAAGAAATTCCAGATTTTTTTTTTTCTGTTCAACAACACACTAACATAAAACAACAGACATCTTTGTGAATAGTATCTTTAATATTCAAAGATCTGCTGCTAATACACGTCTAACTCTTCTATGGTAATTCACAGATATCTGGAACAAGACCATCAACAACGTGTTCTCAATACAGCTAGTTTTTGTTAATCTGAAGATGACCAAAGAAGGTAGCAACATTGTTCTGTACTTTATTTTAATTAGAGGTTCAATACCCATACCAGCAGTCTTGAGAATACATTTTTACTTCAGTTGGGTTTCTTGTTATTATGAGGAATAGCAACAACTGCAATACTAAATACCTCAAATGCAAACTTCTTAATGGAATGTAAAACCAAAAGTGAAAAGATGCAGTAGCTTTATAAATTACTTACCCATTATAAAAATGCCAATAAAGCTTTTAAAAGAGTTCTCCAACAAACTTAAGTTTGTCCAAATACTTTGGGAACAATATTTGAATTCTACCAGTTTTTGCTGGTTGCACATCAACATTTTTTTTGCATGAGCTCTCTTGGTGATTGTAGAAAGAAAATAAAAGTAAATTTGGATTATTGAAAAACTAATTTCTGAACATTAATCTATTAGGTTAAGTGTATAATTTAACATGCCAAATTTGATGGCCATTAAGCAATACCTGTGATAAGACTAAATCCATTCTTTAACAGAGTTTTTGGACATTTTATCTATCAGAAGAAACACTAAACAGAACAGTGAATATGAACTTAAAGTTGACATAACATTCGAAAGGAAAATATTTATGTTAACACTTTCTTATAAAATATACTGTACAATGTAACAAACAGTAATTTCTTATTTCACAACATTTAACAAATCCCAAGTTCCATAATGTTTAAATCTTAATTTTGTTGTTTTTTTTAATTGTTGTAAGAAACAAGATAACACACACAAGCAAATTGGAAAAAAATATCTGTAGAAATTGTGATTTTAAAATTACATTCGCAAACTAAAGACTAGAGCCAAGAATTCTTCATAAGAAATCCTAATCCATCCATCTTGATCAGTGTCGTGGTGACGGAAAGCAGCAGTCAAAGTCTTAAAAAAAATATATATATAAAAGCTTTAAAAAATTCAATACATTAAGCTTTTGTTATTTCTTAGGGCCTAATTCGTGTTGCTATTTTTAATAAAGTTTATTAAAGTTTCCCTCTACAATGCTGCTAAAGATGTAAGACATGAAATTTTAAGTTAAAAGACTACCATTTAAAACCACAAGAACAAATAAATAAACTAGTGCAGAATTTCACAAATTATATATTTGTTGTAAAAAATAAGTGACAAAAACCTGTGGAAGAAAGTATAATTTTTTTGTGAAAAAAGGCAAAACTCTATGCTAACGTATGGTTCATGTGAATGTAACAATACTGAACAGTTTTCTCTCCCTCTTGTCAAACTTTAGTTACAACCATGAAATATGAAAGTGATTTTGTATAATACTTAGCTTGTCTTCAGATTTACTGCAAGTTTTCCCAGGTTAGGTAAAGAAAATATTTAATCTCTCAAACTTGTCCCTAAGTTTACCAACTTCCATGTTTACAGTTAAATCTAAAAATTACTTGTGCAATAATTTTTTTTATTTTGCTTTTGTTCAACTTATAAACACAATGTATATTTAGTCCATTTATGGTTTTTAGTACAGTCTCTAATATCGTTTGGTACACAGATACGTTTTCTGTTTAAAATATAGAATGTATTTGATTTCAATTTCTGACAGTTGTCCCTAGTTAAGTAACCTATATTTAGTTAAGTCTTAGAATTACCAATACAATTAAACATTTTAAAGTTTTTTTTTTTTTTATTTCACACTGATACACTGTTTCAAGCATAGAATGGAAACAAGAAACAGTTGCACAATGAAAAGTTTTCTTGTTTTATCAGCATTTCTTGGCCTTAACTATTAGATGATTCTTTATTTTGTTGTTTCATTTTCAGTGCATCATAGGCTTGTTCAATTATATTAAATTTATTATTCTGTCAGAAATTCATGCGAGTTGTCAATCTGGAGCATGTTCAATAATGATTAAATGCAATGTGAAAAATATTTAACTTCTCTCTAAAATTGCAATTATTAATCCACAAATATATATGATGCAAATATTTTCCTTTACTACTTTTGTATTACATGTCTATAAGCTTGCAACACCAAATTTAACTAAAAGATATTTAACATGTTTAAAAGTACTATAATATTGATTGGTTATTTTTCTTTTCTTGGGAATTGAATTTGACCAAAGTTAAGTCCAAAAAAAAAGTATTCAAACACTTACCTGAAGTAAAACACACAACTGGATAAAATCATCAAATTTTATTGAACCTGCAGCATCTCGATCAAACTTCCGTATAAGTGTGACATAGAAATTTTCCGAAAATCTATATCCTGAAATATAGACAGAATAGTGAAACGAAGTTATTGATACTGGTGTAGAAGTCAAAAACATTCACATTTTGACTTGTTAATACAAATCAAAGTTATCTCAAGATTTTGTGAGTCATTTTGTTTTTGCATTGGTTACAATGACCATTTTTCATTGTCAATAATAAACTAATAAATTGTAATAATTTGAAACCATAGTTTTTATCTATCCATTAATAGAATTATTGATACTACATTTGTTTACTGTTGAGCACAAAGCTATAAGCTTTTAGTTCTATATATATTGGGAACATTTTGTTCACTTCAAGTTCATTCAGTGGTCTCGGGTTTAGTTCCCATTACCACTAATCTTGTTCACCTCATCTTTGTTATGGAAAATCTGATAAGGCAATGTACCACTGTCACTAATTATGAACTGTTAACTAAAACGAATGCAAGCACCTGGCAACATCTACCATCAACTTCTATTATTTGCTTGTACCAATTATGATTTGAGGGACACTATTCTAATTAAGTTTGATTAATCATTTAGAAAAAACAATTACCAAGTCCTATTACTTAGAAACATTAATGAAGATAAAACAGTGATAAAATTAACAGCAAGTGAAAACATCTTTAGTAACTGTCTGGTTAGACTTACTGTCCTTTAATAGTTTTATTACAAATTCTTCCAAGAATTGTAGACAAAGATGTTGATGAAATATTAGTTGGAAATTCAAGGAATATAAATAATTTTGGATTATTAATTTTTTATGTTTCCAAAGGACAATGAGCATTGGAAATATTCTAGATTTATATCAGACACTAACTCACAGAAACTACAAGACGAGAAATTAAGATAAATTTATTTTTAACGTCTCAGAAAAAAAACAACATTTGTGATAAATGGCATTACAATCATACTACGCATCTGAACTTAATATTTAATTCCAGAATGTTTTTAGTTAATATAGAGTAGAATTATAAAGTACAATTTTCTGACAATCATTAACTTCAAAATTACTTTCACAAATGAAAAATTATAGTAAATCATCTCACATACACATAATGAAAACTACAATATTACTCTAGGAACACTTTAAATTGGAGGTACGTAGCATAAAAACTAGCATACTTAGTTATGTACTAGTTCAAAACATTGTAACAGCATATATGGACATACCAAAAGTTGTTAAGGCAGTCTGCAGTTCATTTTTGTCAATATTTCCAGAATTATCTCGATCAAAACTCTTGAAACAGTTTAACCAATCAGTAATGTATTTCCACAATGAACAAAATTCTTCAAAGTTAATTGTTCCACTGTTGTCTCGATCAAACATCCCTGAAAATTGGTACAATGAAATGAAAAGCGTATACTGATTTAGTTATGTTGAAAATAAATGTTTAGAAAACTTTTACCACCATTAAAAGTTAATATTATCATCCTATTAGGTTAAAACATGAGTATTAAAATTACAAAACAAGATTGTTGCATTTTCTTTTTAAGCAAACTATTAAAGGTGTAAACATATTACATGTAAATAAAATAAATTCCAGAAAACCTCAAATGCTAACACATCTTACACATTGTATGTTTTTAGAATTCTGGGCAAAGCTATGCAAAGGCTATTTGCACTAGCTGTCCCTAATTTAGTAATGTAAGACAAGAGAGAAGGCAGCTAGTCACCACCACCTACTGCCAACTCTTAGGCTACTCTTTTACTAAAAAAATAATGGGATTGAACATCACATTATAATGATTCCATAGTTGAAAGGGTGAACATGTTTGTTGTGATAGAGATTCAAACCCGTAATCCTGAGATTACAAGTCAAGCTTCCCACCCACCAGGATAATGCATTTTTACTTGCCTGTCAAATTAACAATTTGACATGTTTTAATAATGCACTTAACCCAGTTTTTTTTACAAGTGTGTATGTTAAAAGAAAAGAAGTGAGCCCGCAATAATGTAACACAGCAAGTACATGTCAGTAAAATAGCCATGTTGAAATATCTTGAATAAAATGTAAATGTATGAAACAACTTTTACATCATTCACTATGTATTAATGTGATTTCATATCAGTAAGATATTTTATTAATTTCTCAGTTATAACAACTGCCTTTGAAACATCTGAATATCATTAGTGTAATGCAAGTTAAATTTTATGGAAAAGCTTGTTATACTATGTAGATTTCTATTTATTCACCCACAGTTTCAAATCTGTACATACATCAATATATGGAGACAGTCATTTTCTCTCTCAGTATAAAAGACAAACTGATGGAGTCCCAGTTCAAAGGGTTTTCAAAACTAAATACCCACAGTTTTTATTTTAGTTCTGGGTTTCATAGTCATTCATATAATAAATGTTTAATCATCCCTACACTCTGTTCCACCAAGCATTTTAACATAAACACAATTACAAAAAATTGCTGCCACTGATGCACTATACTGTAAAATGGTCTAAAATTCTTTATCAACACTTTTTTGGCTAACTCAAAACAACAGCTACATATACAAAGGTAGAACAAATAACCATTGTTAATTTTATTTCCTTAAATATTATCATCTGGGCTTGATCACATAGAACCATCATGTAACTGTGAAACTATGCACACTGTAAGTCTGAATATGTTGCGTGTATTTTTTTCAAAACTTAGGAAGCATTTAGTTAATATCACAGTTCTGTTATACATAAAAAAATCAGATCATTTAATGAGGTATTCTTGGTAAAGATTTGTATATAAATTTATGAAAACTTTATTGACTCAGCCTGAGTGAAAGGTGATTTGCATACTGAGAACAAAAATATTTTTCATTTTACAGTTTCATATTTCATTTTCAAAATCCTTTAGAACCTTATTATTTTTCTTCTCATTTTCTTTTGCCTTACACTAATTGTATTAAAATCAACATAGAGAAAAGTTAAAAAATATAAAATAAAATGAATAACAGTTTTGTCTATAATGATTGCATACTGACAGAAAATTCCAAATTAGTTATCCTAATATCTTCAACTTCTAACCTTCTCACATCTACTTTGAACCCACTGTTGCACGTAAAAAAGCAACAGTTCACAGCTAGATTTGATCAGGATGAGAAACAAAGTGAGAGTAAATTTTTCAGATGAAGAGAGAAGGAATATTAAGAAGGGTTAGCTCCAAAAAACATCTACAATCGTAAGATTAGGAGAACTTGGGAGAAATAAAGAAATCAGAGGTAATGGAATGAGCTTAAATATTGAAATGTATAACAAACCACAGAAACAAAGAAATTATATCAGCATAAATACCATTATGATGAAAGTTAGCAAACAAATCTAACTCACTGTGAAGACTTAAGGTGATTAGGCCTACAAAAAAAACAAAACTTCACCATACACACACACACATACAAAAATTGTTATGTAACTAAAGCATCCACACAATCATTATAGAACCAGGACTATCAATATACATTGACAAATACATTGAACCACCAAAGTTGACACCACAGTTACACTTTACCCTTCATGCTGTAGACACACTGCAGAAGTAAGGTATCTAACTTTTGATAGTGGCAGAAATAGCTGTTCAAAAAAGAGCATCAAAGTAAAGTGACCAGCATAACTGTCAAGGAAAAGATCTAAATGATAAAAGAGTAGAGCTATTTATGATGTCTTGATGTTTTCAAAACAAGTCGCACAAGAGATGAAAAATTGGAGAACTATATGTAAGTGATACATGTTCTGTAATGTGTAAAATATATTTAGAAATTTTTATTCAGAGGTGTTGTTGATAGTTGGAGTTGTAACTCAACAAGGAAAGGCATTCAATATTTCAGATGTAATTTTATATGATTGACAAACTGTATATAGTTGACCTCAAACAAGTAAAAACACCATGCAGACATGCAAAATGTTAAATGTCCTAGTTATCCTGACTTGAGAAGAAAGTAATTACAGAACAAGATAAAACTTAACAGGCTAGATAGTCTACATACTTTGTAAGCATGTAAAAGTCAGACATTACTGACTGTTAACACTAACAATTTTAGAGGAAAGGTATCTGATGTGGTACTGAAGCTCCAGTGTCAGAAAAACACTAGAGTAAAAGGAAGGATTCAGTACATTCAAATTATGACCAGAACCCATTTGTTTTCAACAGTTTTAACAATAAATAATCTTGTTTTATGCACAACTAAACTTTAAATATTTTAAGCCACTACGTGCTTGTAACTTTCTATACAACCTGTTATATCTTGTATATTGGATGCAAAACCATTTATTTACATGTAATACTACTTTTGGCTTGTTATGTATTATAATTTATCTTAGATTAGTCATTTCAAATAAATGGAAATTTAAATGTTGGTGTAAAACTTAATTGAATGTCAATATGTATCAAATTTATAATATTTGCTGACAAGACTGATACACAAATTTAACAAATATATTTTAGTATAAAAATAATGTAATTTATAATAACAGTTATACAAATAATAATTGATGTACAATAGCTTTGCAAACAAACTAAACAGTCTTTTATCTGGTCTAGAACTGAATATTTTATCAATGGTCCAGGTCCACAATGAGCAAATTAACTCCAAGTTGATATTGCTACACCTTAATTAAGCTAGTTAGCTGTCTTTTACCGACAAAGATATTTAACATCATTGTAGAAATACTAACATCCAAAGTTACTGAACTTTATAAAATGTTCCAAATCTATACACATTTCTGATCAAATATCTGTAGTTTTCTGACTAGTAAGCATTTAAGACAAATATAGTTTTCAAAGCTTACAGTATATTGAATATGGTGCCCAAAACATTTTCTATTACTGCATCTTTGCTTTCATACCAATTAGTTGAGATCCTCGAAAATTCAATAATGTTCATAGATATACTAGCATTTTTGTAAAACATATTGCTGATTCTTACTCTTGAGAATCTTCTACAAATTTAGAGAACAAGTAGGACTTGCACAATACATGTTCAACAATGTATGACATCCATCAAACTGAAAGAAATGTAGATATTAAAGTAAATGCATAACAGTAAATCTGTTAAGACCAATCACAAATGGCAAACATATCTAAAGTTAGTTGTTGATAACACAAAATCTATTATTCACAGACAATATAAAGTCTGCCATACCATTACAAATGGAGTTGAATACAAGAAAAAGGCATTACTTTCATGAGTACATATTACCATAAAATGCTGTTAAAGTATGTCATTAACAAGTTTTTTGTAGTATATACAAATATATGGGTGTATTGGGGTAAGGATTCTTCTACAGTAGGTGCCTATGACCTGTTGACAAAATATCCGACAATAAACAAGCAGCACACATTTCAGTTGTTTTCAGTATATATATCTTAAACAAATTAAATGTATGTACAAAATTCTTTACATTATGGAGATCATAGGGCTATCTTAAATACTATAAAGTTCTCTTATTCTTGTCAAAAGCTCACTTAGGCTAATTCAATTGCCTAAGAATTCAGTTGATAAACCAAACTATTTTTCTCTGTTTTTAATCTCAACAATATCCACGTACAATTCACTTGCACTGTCACACAAGTTACTGCAGTTGCATCTTGAACTTTGACAAAAGGCAGATGATTATGTAAAGTCCATAGAGGTGGGTTCAATTACTTTAGAACATCATTTAATGAAACAAATTATTATTCTTATCTCTTTCAAATTGTTAATCTCACTCGTGGCTATTTATTCCCATGATGCTTAACTTTGTTTTCTAACTTTCATTGGATTGAATTTCTCTTTCACATGATTTTACTTTTATTCTGTTTTCACTCATCTGGTCATAGCTATTTGTTAATCTTATCACTCAGGCCTTCAAGAAATCTCCACAGCCTCAACATCAAGGGATTTTCAAATACAACATTTGATAGCTTCAACATAAATTAATTACAAACATAAAATAAATTAATAAATAATACTACCTACATTAAACAGTCTTTTAAATCTGACAAAGTACAATAAGAATATATTTTTTAAATTCAAAATTGAAAGCTTATACTTACCAATCATCATCCTCACTGTTTCTGAATTGAAAGGTTTCCATGAACCTAAAATGTTCAGAAAAAAAATTACAGGCTAATTAGTCCTAATTTAGTATTGATAAAAATTCTAATGTCTGATAAAAGTTTTGCGAAATCACTTGGTGAATTATTATACCATAAAATGAAATCAACATTCTAATTCACTAAATATAAAATTTGGATAATTAATATGTTAAATTTTTCAAGGATGTTGCTTGCTTATCTCAAAAGTGGAAAGGGTTTGAACTTAGCTTTTCAAAAAAGCTTTATTACAGGGTGCTACACAAGAGAGTAGTTATGAAAACTACACTGAGAGGGATTGGGAAAATACTAAATTACATTGTAGGGCAGTTTGATGAAAGAATTGTCTCAATAATAATTACTTGGGCCTTTGCTTTTCTTATTTAACATTAATGGTATTGATAGAAAGATAACAATAAATAGTAAAATTTTCTTATGACATGAAACTCTTGGGTATTTTCACTGTGCTGAGGATGTTAAAGTACTTGGAATAACCCTGATCAATCGGTAAGATGGAAACAGTAAAGTGAAGTTACTATGCTTAGGTTATAATTTTAAATTGCATATTTACTTTAGATAAGAAGCCACTCCACAATACTACTGATGAAAAGGATATCAGCATAACACTGAACAAGTCAAACTAGTAGAGCAGTGCTCTGTTGCTAGCAACAAGTATAATAGTATTTTAGGGTGTTATTTATAGTTATATTAATTATAGGTCTAAAGATTCACCTCACTGTATGAAACACTAGTTATCCCTCACACGGAGTACTGTGTATGTTCATTGTCTCTTATCTAAGAAGTAATATTGGCTTGTACAGGATTTACAGGAGGTCTAACAGGATAATTCTAGAGACAGTGATAGAGTAAGATCACTTAATTTCTTTTCTAAAGAAAAAAGAAGGAAAAAAAAGTATTTTATTTTTATGTTGTCCAGAGAATTGACAGTATAAGAATTATACATTTCTTTATGCTATATTCTGAAAATAACAGGACAAGAGAAGACAAGCTTAAGATTTAGAAGACCGATTAAAGTCCAATTTCAACAGTTTTGTTTTACTACTGCTAGTAGTGAAGGAAAGCATTTTACAGTAATTTATTAGAGGAATCAATGATTTCCTGTAAAATAAAAAGATGGTTTTAAGTTTTTCTTGTCTGAAGGATGGGTGAAAAAAAAAAAAAAAAGACAACTTTGAGGGACTTTAGCCAGTTTGATATATGAAATTGGTTTCATAAATTTAAGTGACTTTTTAGCTCTAATCTGTAGGCTTACCTTACTTTGATCAGTAATCATTACTAAATAAATGAATTTTTATTTAATTGCATCCCTTATATCCTAATAACACTGCACAACAAAGCTTTTGCTTCTTGAACACTGTTGGGTGTTCCTTATAGATTTTTGGTTGATGATCATGAAAATCACATCCAAATTTGCCCATCACGCATCATTTCATTGAAATCTTCAGTTTTGCTACAATGGAAATACAATATCAGGGCAACTGAATCCGCCAATGCTTGCTGATTACTGTTGGACACTGCAATGTGATGCACTGGACATTGAATACAAACAAAAATCAGAAGCAAAACACTTTTAATTATGTTGAACTTAATTGTGTATTAGAAACATAAACGCAATTAAATACGTTACTGTTGGTAAACAGTTAACTATCTATTTCTCAGAGTTCCTATGTGATGAAGCAAAACCAAAACTATATTTGTGCAAACCCACCAGGTACTTGTCACAATCAGCAAATACTTTTCAGGAAGCAAAATTTTTCAAAAAAATTGTGATGCAGTGTAACTAATGAAATATTTTAAAATAACCAAAATCTTAACTTATCACAAGACAATTATGAAAATTTTCAAAGTTTTCACATAAAAATATAAAACTACTATATAGTAAGTAAACACAAAATGTACTTTGAGAAAAGTGGTAAAATCTGGCACTTTACATGAATTTGAGAGATTATTCAATTTCCTGAAAAATAAAAGGTAGGTTTAAAGTTTATACTTTTATCAAGGGTAGATCTGCATGGAAGACTTCAAGGACCAAATGGCCCTTTTTTGCCTGCAAGTTAAGAGATTTCATCTAAAATCATTGTAGCATACAAGAGTTCCCTGTAAAATTAATATGCAAAGATCATTTATAATTATTGAAGCTGTAAGAACTTAAATACATTCACCTGCTTATTGTCTGACAATTATTAACCAAATTCTAGAAGCTCATGAATGACATACAATAAACCTTTTCTAGCTTGGGAGTGTGTCAATAACATTCTTTGACTTTTCCTTTTCACAGTAGAAATATTTAACCATATTATATTAAACTTAAAGGTATTCATGAAATTTAGCTTTGTTTTTCTATCATTTTCTATATCGTGAAATGTCCAAACTTTTATTGTGAAACTGTTTAAAAAATTTCCTTTTTACTTTCAAATTTAGTATTTTAAATGTTTTTCAAAAGTACCATAGTTGCATTCTCAACTGAAACAAAAGATTTTACTGGACAACTAAACACAGTGAAGACTTGAATATTCATTGGACTTACCATTTGATAGTGCACTCTGTAATTCAGTAGCAGATATTGCACCACTTCTGTCTCTGTCAACTCTGAAATAATTAAAAAATAATTTGTAATCAATGCTCCTTAATGTTATTAATGGTGTATAGGCTTGGTCTTAAAGGACCAGAAATTGCAAACCAGTTGATATCTTTCCACCCACAACTTTATTGACACATTTGTTTTTTTATGGCAAAGCAGTTACAAATTGTATCAGTAGTTTCAGAAATCACTTGAATGAAACTATAATCAACATAGTCTAAAGGCACTGAATTGGACAAGATTTCTGTACTTTTTTGTAGATGTAGCTATTTACATTGAAACTGAGAGATCCAATCAGAAAGAATACCATTTTATATTTACTGTTAAACATTGAAAGTGTGGTTTGTTACAAGTAATATTTGTGAAGAGTGATCATTACATAATCAGGTTTGTTGTTATGCTACATGTCATGAAAATATTGAAATAGCTGATGCCTGTTTATGATGGGTAAATGCCAATTATTCTTTGGAAAATTAAATCTATATTGTTTTACGAACATTCTCAATTAATTATAAGATTGTAACAATATACGTAAAAAAAAAACATTTTCTGTATCTTGTTAATCATCTTCTTGGAAAAAGAAAATTGTCTAGCTATGTATCTCAGAAGGGCTGGTTTGGTTATTAACACTTTTACTGATAAGGAGAGAACAACGTTTTGACCTTTTATCAGTAGTTAATACCCATGCCAGTTATTCTGAGATACATTTTTATTTTACGTGGGTTTCTTGTCATCAAGAAACATTTCTATTATTTCAAAGACATTTTTTGTGTGGATTTTATAAGTGGTCTTTGAGCAGAATCTCAAAGCATGTATATGTTCAAATCTGTTTCTTGATAAAACCTTATAGATTGAACTATATGAAAATAACTGTTAAAATGAAGAAGACAAGGAGTCTAATGGGAAAAGACAAATTCATAAATATATAGCTATCTAGATGGTCCAAGAGGTCCCTTTTCGTCCTTTAATGTTGTATTATTAAATAAAAAATGTTGACTGAAATTTAAAAAAAAATATACAATATCACATGAACTGGTGGAGGGCCAGTAACAAAAAAAAATCCCCATTTATGAAGCACCCAAAGAGAGACCTGGAAGTATGGAACTAAAAGAGAAACATTAAACCTCAGTGGGAGACACCATGCAACATCTGATCCTGGTACACTCTTCACTCTTTTATATAAAAGACTGTATTGCAAACAGAAAAACATGAATGGGACTCTTTGGTGTTGAATGGCTGAGGCATGATAGACCATAATGGTAGTTCAACCTCATCCAACACTAGGCAGTATCTGGGATGGTACATCAGGTTCATATAGGTAGAGGATCACCAACTTATTTGCTTCAAATCAGGAATTGGTAGAGAATACAAGCTTCCATACCAAATCTGTCTGCATTTACACTTCCAACACAAACTAATACCAGATCCACAAGGAACCAGCATCCAGTGGATTGTAGCAAGGCAGAAAACTCACATAGGATATTTCCATTCCAAAACCTTTAGTATGTAGTAGGAGGAAGATACCTGGCCATGCACAAGTGAGAAGACATGTTGCAATACAACCAATGTCAGATTCAACACAAATTCTAGTACACTGCAAAACGAGGAACCACAACTTGCGGTGCATCTCCAGTCTTAAAATGTGAAAGCAGTGTGCATTTATCATCCAATGTGTGGCAGAAGGTGGATTGGTTGGTTGGTTGATTTAGTGTTTTATGGCACAAAGCAGCTAGGCTATCTGCACCAAACATCTGGTAAAAAGGTAAAAGTAAATTCAGTAAAATTCATAAAAGGAAATTAAGGTAAAACAAAACAAAGTTAATAAATAAATAAATAGCGTAAAACCAATGTTTACATCTAGTCCACAATGTCAAGAGAAAACCTACAGTAATTCATGTTGTAAAAGACTTTCCATAACGTGACTGTAATAATTATAACTTGCCAGGAAGATTAACAGGTAAGTACAATAACCACTGTCAGTCACCTGAAGTTGGCTTTTCCACAGTCCTGGTTGAGTTACTTAATGTTATGGTCAGTTTCTAATTTCAAACTGAATTAGATGAACTGTGATTTTTAAAAGGGAACCACATTAAAAAGGTGTAAAGTATAAATTAAAAAATTTAAAGGGCATTAAACAGATTAATGACCTTTAAAAAAAACTAAAAACATTACCAAGGTGGACAGTGTCACCATCACCAATAACACTGTCTAATGTCATGGGCAAACCTTGAGACAGAACATGTTTAAAATGGTGCTGTCGTTGTGAATCATAACAATGACAAGAAAGTAAAATGTGGTTTATTGTGACCTGAGTGTTATGCAGACAATACATTGGTGCATCAGTTCCAGATAAAAGGAAATGATGAGTTAAAAACTGTGACAAATGCGTAGTCTAGTTAGAACAACTTCCTTTTTCTAATCCTTATGGTAACAAGATGCCCAAAGTCCAATACAGGGTTTTATTTGGAAAAGCTTGTTTTCGCATTGCTCACTCCAAGTCGACTGCCAGCTGGCATGGAGCCTAGCCTTGAATACAGGTCCATAGTTCATGTATGGTGCAGGCACAGCAGTGATAGTGCCAGAGCAGATAGACTTAGCTGCAGTGTTGGTGAGCTCATTCCTGCAAATACCAATGTGGCCCAGTATCCAGAAAATCTGGATAGAAGTAGATGTTAAAGAGAAATGGGCGAGTCAGTTTTGAATATCAGTGAGAACAGGGTGTGAACCAACATGAAGCTATTCCAGGGCCAGTAGAGAACTAAGCGAGTCAGTATAAATCGTGCAGTTCGAGTACTGCTTAGCTTCTGTGTGATTCGGGGCTGGAGAAATTGCATACAGTTCAGCAGTGAACACAGAAGCTGTATCGGGGATTCTGCATGCAACCACAGAACCACAACAAACCATGGCAGAGCCCATACAGTCACCTGATTTCGAACCATCTGTATACATAGGAATGGAAGGATGGTTCAAAAGAGTTTCAGCAAATAGCAGACAGTATTTCCAATCAGGAGTATCTACTTCTCTCAGATGACTTAAAGATAGGTCACAATTGGGGACTGTAAGAAGCCATGGAGTCAGTATAAATCGTGCAGTTCGAGTACTGCTTAGCTTCTGTGTGATTCGGGGCTGGAGAAATTGCATACAGTTCAGCAGTGAACACAGAAGCTGTATCGGGGATTCTGCATGCAACCACAGAACCACAACAAACCATGGCAGAGCCCATACAGTCACCTGATTTCGAACCATCTGTATACATAGGAATGGAAGGATGGTTCAAAAGAGTTTCAGCAAATAGCAGACAGTATTTCCAATCAGGAGTATCTACTTCTCTCAGATGACTTAAAGATAGGTCACAATTGGGGACTGTAAGAAGCCATGGAGTCAGTATAAATCGTTGCAGTTCGAGTACTGCTTAGCTTCTGTGTGATTCGGGGCTGGAGAAATTGCATACAGTTCAGCAGTGAACACAGAAGCTGTATCGGGGATTCTGCATGCAACCACAGAACCACAACAAACCATGGCAGAGCCCATACAGTCACCTGATTTCGAACCATCTGTATACATAGGAATGGAAGGATGGTTCAAAAGAGTTTCAGCAAATAGCAGACAGTATTTCCAATCAGGAGTATCTACTTCTCTCAGATGACTTAAAGATAGGTCACAATTGGGGACTGTAAGAAGCCATGGTGGGATGGGCTGACCAGTGGATATAGCAATGTTATCCAAGGACAGACCCAATTCATCTAACTGTACCTGGATACGAAGGCCAAAAGGAGCAATGAGAGACTGTCTGGTCTGAGAAAGCATGACCCATCGAGGAAGAAAAACACAACCCCAGGTGGGATGCTTTTGTAAGGAACGAAGTTTCGAAGCATATAGTAAAGACAGTTGCAAATGGCAGAGGTGCAAGAAAAGTTCAGGAGACTATGTATAAGCACTGAACTGGGGAAGTGCAGAAAGCCCCAGTGCAGAGCCTAAATCCTTGATGATGATGAGGATCTAGCATCTTTAAGGCTGGTTCTGGCAGAGCCATAGACCAGTGATCCATAGTCAAGTTTCAATTGAATAAGAGCACAATATATCTTTAGCATAGAATGTAAGTCCACTCCCCAAGTGGTGGAAGAGAGGACATAGAGGATGTTCAATGCTCTTGTGCATTTGGCCCATAGCTGCTTGGTGTGTGGTATAAAAGTTAGCTTATGGTCAAAAATAAGCCCCAACAACTGTGTCTCAGAGACCACAGGCAGCACAACTTCACTGATATGGAGTTCAGGATCAGGGTGAATACCCCGTTGATGGCAAAAGTACATGCAAACGGTTTTAAAGAGAGAGAAGATAAAGCTGTTTGCTGTGGTCCACTTCAGTAAACAATTGAGGGCATTCTGTAGCCACCGCTCAATATACCTCATGTTTGACGACTGACATGAGATGTGAAAGTCGTTGATATAGAGCCTGTTTGCAACAGTGAGAGTTGTTTAGTGATGGCATTAATTTTTACACTGAAAAGTGTGACACTAAGAACACAGCCCTGAGGGATTTCAAGTTCCTGTATAAAAAAACGGGAAAGTGTCAAACCAACACGAACTCAGAATCTCCTGTCCATTAAAAAATTTTAATAAAAATGGGCAAATGGCCACATAACCCATATATATGGTCTCACAAAATGCCATACCTCCATGTTGTATCATACGCTTTCTCAATGTCAAAGAATATTGATACAAGATGTTGTCGTCTGAGAAAGGCTTCACTGATTGATGTTTAAAGTTGAATTAGGTGGTCCATGGTGGAGCACTGTCGTCAGAACCCACACACTGGGTGGGCGAGAGGAGGTTGTTTGATTCAAGGAACCAAACAACATGAGCATTAACCATCCTCTCTAAGGTCTTACAGAGACAGCTCGTCACAGCAATTGAATGGTAGTTTGAAGGAATCTTGGGATCCTTTCCAGGCTTGGAGAAAGGCAGGACAATAGCCTGGTACCAGGCATCAGGAAAAACATTATCCTGCCAGATCCAGTTGAAAACAACCATAAGGATAGCAAGAGAAGCAAGAGATAGATGGCGCAGCATCTCATAGTATATATCATCAGGTCCAACCAATGTACTGCCAAACTGATGAAGGGCCAGTTTGAGTTCCACCAGCGTAAAGGGACAATTATAGTCATAGAGACAATCAGCTCGAAAGGAAAGAGGTGATCGCTCTGCCCAAGTTTTTATGGCTAAGAAGGTAGAAATGGCAGAAGTGCTAGATACCCAGCAAAAGCTTTCACCTAGAGTATCAGCAATGATCTGGGTATCAGTTACTTCCTGATCATCAGAGAGCAAGATCGAGAGGGGGACAGAGTGATATTGCCCACTGACCTTTTGAATCTTGTCTCAAATTACTTTGGAACTGGTGGTAGAGGTTATGCTGGTTGTGAACTTAATCCTAGATTCCTTCTGATTTTGACATCTAACCCATCGAACAGGTGCACGGGCCTGCTGGAAAGCGATGAGGTTCGAGAGTGTGGGATATCTACGGAAAGTATCTCAGGCTCATTTTTGAGCCTTCCATGCCATGTGGCAGGCAGGATCCCACCATGGACCAGGATACAGTGGAAAATGTGTCAAGGTTTTAGGAATACACTGAGCAGCTGCTTATATAAAACAGTCAGTTGCTGCTGCCACATAGTCATTTATTGGTGGCTTACAGACATTGACAGGGTCAAGTTCTGTGAGAGCGGTAAAAAAAGGGCTAATTTGCCTCATCCAGCTTCCACCAGGGCATGTGAGTTGGGTGGCATTGACCATGGCCAGTCTCTCTTAAGATTATAGAAAAATGATCACTGCCTCATGGATTATTGTCAACCCTCCATGAAAAATGGTAAAGTAACGAAGGGGAGCAAATTGAGAGATCAATATCAGTGAAGGACTGAGTAGGCATATGAAAATAATTAGAAAAACCAGTATTGAAAAGAGAAAGGTTGTGATCAGAGAGCATACACTCCACAGAGCGACCCCTCCTATCAATATCAGCACTTCACCAGAGGAGATGATGTCCATTAAAGTCCCCCCAGGATGAAAAAGGGAGATGACAACTGTTCAATGACAGCATCAAGGTCTGATTGATCGTATGTCTCTCCAGGTAGCAAAGAGAACAAACAGTGATGTTATGACTCAAGGAAACACGGATGGTTACAGCCTCCAAGGGTGTGTCGAGTGGCAAAGACAGGGTGGGCATATGCTGATCAACCAACAGTGCCACCCATCCAAGCACTTGTCCATCACACAGCCTGTCATTTCTGTATAAAGAAAACCACCAAAAGGTGACTGTATCGGTAGGTTTCAGAAATGTTTCCTGTAAGGAGAGACAAACAGGATGGTAGGAAGCAATCAGTGTTTTGAGGTCATTCAAATTAGAATGTAAACCTTGACAGTTCCATTGTATCAGGGTGGCCATTTTTTATTTACGTATTTTGGGCAGAGAACCCTTCCATTTACTACCACATCGTTTTTCCTTATTCAAGGGAGGTCTATCGACCTCCATGGATCCTGCCCTGGGTTGATTGGGCAGGTCTTTGTTGTTAGAAGGGGATTCCAGATACTGAAAATGTGAACAAATGATTGTTTTGCATCTTGGGGTGAGAGGAAGATGGATCTGAGGAAATGCCTGTACCTGGAACCAATGGATGTGGATCTTTGGGTTTGGTGGAATGTATATCAGGGACAGAGATAGGTGTCGAAGTTGATTCATCAATTTTTTTAACCATGGAGGTCAAAAGACTTTTCATTTGTTTGGAGAATGATTCTTTAGGAGGCACAGAGAGTTCTGTCTGCACTCCCACAGTAGCTGTGGAACAAAGTGCAGCAGCATACATCCGAGATAAGGTGGTGGACAGCAATTTTCGAGCCTCAAGATAGGTAATGTTATGAATTGTTTTCAAACGCTGCACCTCTTTTTCTTCCAACCATTCAGGGCAAGAACGAAATTAGGACAGGTGAGAGCCATTGCAATTGATGCAATGAGGGTCTGTTTCACACTCATAGGCATCATGGTCCCTGCCACTGCAACGAGCACACGTCAAGGAACCATGACATGACATGTTCAAGTGACCAAACTGTTGACACTGGAAACAGAGAGGGTTTGGAATGTATGGCCATACTCTGCAATTAAGATAACCCGCCTTGATGGTGGCAGGTGGACGTGGCAACGTAAACTTCAGAATGAGGACACTGGTCAGCACCGTAATTTCAACTTTGCGAGTGGAGATACACCTCACTGCAGAAACTCCTTAGGTGAAGAAACCAGCGAGAATCTCCGACTCGGGGATGTTCTTCAAATCCCTCTCAACAATAGCTCCTCATGAAGAATTCAAAGTAGCATGAGGTGTAACCTCAATAGGTATATCCCCAACTGCTTTTGAATACAAGAGAAGTTCACTGTGTTGAGATGTGGATGTTTCCACCAATATGTCACCAGATCGAAGCTTTTGTACTAACTTTGGAGAGCCAGCAACTCCCTCTAGTTCCTTCTGAATGAAAAAGGAAGATATTTGCCCTAAAGGTTTGTCTAAAAGAGAATATTGGGTACGAAAATGAGGTACAACAGATGGTACAGATGTTGAAGATTGCTGCTTAGAAACTTCAAGATGTGGTCATTTACCTATGGACTGTTTTTTCACTATTTTATTTAAGTTTTATTTGGAGGATTCATAATAAAAAAGGGTAATTTTAGTGCCCATTGACCCTACCCACCATGGAGTCCTATGATAGGGTGCACTACAATGTCAAACAAGGACCCAAACACCAGCATCAGATATAATATCCACAACACCTGTTGAGAACATCCAACACTGGTACTTGATTGACCCTAGCCCGAGTGGACCAGCTGATGACCCAAGGGGGACCTCCCATTTACAGGAATTCAAGGTTGAAGTAGTGTGTTAGAGTTGGACCCTCAACCACCAGGATCCTCTCCTCCCCTTCACAGATTGCTATGCATGGCAAACATGTGGGTGGATGTTTAGATCCCAGAGGAGGTAAACTGAAAGAACAGAACCTTCCCTGGGTGGTCCCCTCACCATGTACAGGAATCCACACCGAGGGGATAGAAGGTAGTATACCAGCCAGAACATGTGGGTACTTAGTTAGACCATCTACAAACAATAATGAACCCATCATAAACATACATACATCCAGGAGGATGATACATAGTAGGAACATCTTAGCTCAAGGGGAAAACTACAATGATATATAAATATATATTAGTGATATAGAAAAGTGCTTCTACCAAAATCTGGTAATATCTGAAATTATACATCTATGGTAGGAAGGATATACCACCAACACATGATTCTAACTGTAATTGAGCCATCTCCAACCAACAAAAGACCCATCTGGAATGTACCTACAGAGGACGGTAAGAAAGAGGAATCCCACAGTAGGAAAAAGCAATCAGTCAGATATATTGATCGTAATATGTTACAATGTGACAATCAAACCATGGCTGCATTAGGAATTGTACATCATGTCCACAGTAGGAAGTGCTGTATGCCATTCGATTCGATACCCGCAGAATGCTACCACTTTACTCTCAACTGACTAGCATGATTCATCACTAAGGAAATAAATTAGTGTTGTGTAAACTAATAAGTTAATTAGAATTACAATGAAAATGATTAAAGTCACAGAAATAACCAACTAATTAAAATTACAGTTAAATTAACTGTCACAAAAATAATCAACTAAGTGAAATAAGGATTTCCAATTATTCCAACTATCCAAGTTATCAAAATATTGCCATAAAGTTTATTTGTTGTTGAGCACAGTTACATAATAGGATGTGGAGGTGATTCATGATTTAGGGGTTTTAGATTTGTTTCCCCCCAATGCCTCTGAACTTGCTCATCCTGTCTATGTTACTGAAAGATACTATGACTATCTACCACTGTCACTAACTTTAAACTGCTAGCGTAAGGAAAGATAAATGATTCGCAGCATCTACCACCAACTCAGCGACTACTTGTGTTAAATAAATGGTAAATAATTTACTGTTTTTCTTCATTGTGTATTTGTAATTTATAACTACAAAATTGTACTCTTTAATGTTGTACAAGCAGGCATGCATTTAGTGAATGGACCCAAGGATTCTGCCTTCCCATTTTATCCAGAAATGAATAACTTTCATTTAATTTTGTACGAGAATGTGCAGATCTGGACTGGGGTCTATACCACCACCTTAGTGCTTTTCAGAAATTAAAAAAAAAACAAAAAAAACTTACACTATTCTATAGTATCAAAACGAAACATCAGGTGTCAGGGTTTGTATTTGGTTGGGATATCAATCACTATCAAAGCCTTTTTGAAATTTTCTAAATTCAACAAAGCTGGAGTTGACGTCAATTCAGTTAAGACTTCAGCTACTAACTGATAATTTCTGAACCAATACAACAATACTAATATCTATTAAATGCTACTGTGGTACATTTCCCACTCCATGGCTTTTTCCAGACACACTAACAACGTGTTTAAACTTTAGAAATTGTTGTTGTTATTAAGCACAAAGCTACACAAACAGCTATCTGTGTTCTGCCCACAATGGGTATTGAAACACATTTTTTGGTGACATAAGTCTGAGTATACATACCACTGTACCACTTGGGGGGGGGAGTACAGATATGTTTTCAAAGATAGTATTGTTTAAGACACTTGCACCTCTTGTTGCAGAAGTTATAATTCTCATGAGAAAAATGTTTTCATATAGTTGGTAACAAAAAATAAGTGAAAACACAAGAGGTAGAACTATACAAGTAAAAATACTTTTAATGTTTTAAAACTGGCATGCCGTTTACCAACACTTTAAATCTTTTAAAGATATTGTGATAATTATTTTAACTTCAATTGAAAAGTTTGAAATGTTTTTCAATTTTTTTCATTTCAGTCTCATTATTATAAAATACAAACTTTAAAACTGCTGGATTGTAATTTAACTTAGCTAATCATTTACAGAATATATTATTTTAAGTTACATTAGGACTTTCATATTACTGTAGCTAGAGTGAAGCTAAATGACATTACTTATAAACAAAGTAATAATAAACAAAATAATACCTTATTAACTTAACACTTAATTTTATTCTCATTCAGTTCCTGATGGTTTTCAAACTTTGTAAAATAAAGTTATAGCTATCATTAATTTAACAAACACAAACTGATATTACAATATTTCTGTTGCCAGACTTTAAGGGATGGCTTTAATATTCAATTTTTAAATTATTCATTAATAGTTTTTAGTATAATTTAGAGGGTTAAACAGCTGAGATGGACCAATAGGTCCCATGCTGTTGCAAAATCTTACACTATATTCAAGTTCCTTGAGAAACATCCATAATTACTAGGTTTTTATTTTGACTAAGTATGTGTTTGTCCAATAAATGAAACATCTTATGATTTATTACTTTCTATTGGTAGATTATGAAGTGCTTAAGTTGCTGCACAGTTACATTTAAGGCTCTAACATGAATGCAACCATACATTAAAACCTGCAAAATAATACCAAATTTTCTATATCATACAAGAAGTGTGGAAAATGTACCCAATACTGTTACAGCAGGTGACTGACAAGTAAATGAGTATTGTATTGTTTCTGTATGTTATACAATGCATCTACATTACATGTATGATACTTTTTTTTATAGCAGTGTTTAAAGTCTAAAGATAGTTTTCTTTGGGTTTTTATAACTTTTGTCACTTTATGAAATTGTTGTGTGTGTAAACTTTAAAATCAAATTTGTACATCAATTCTAACTATATGTTAATAATTTTAACTCAAAAAATACTTTAGAATTCATATTTGCTATTTTATGACTGTGATGCATGAAGAGAAATGGAAAACATGTTCATATTTTCATTTCTGCACAGTTGCAAATAGTTCTGCCTCCAAACAAAACAACTCACTTGTCAATTTTCCTTTTCTTTTTAGAATTTCCAGCCCATTCCCAAGAATAAGTTTATTCTTGCTAAAACTCTATCATTGCTTGAAAATCAAAAAATGGATAATGTATTAAGTATTTTCCTGATTGGTGAAACTTTATTAAGGTGCAAAATAAAGTGATTGTACTATTTACTTAGAAAATGATAAAAGAAATTTTGAATGTAATTAGATAATGCAGGAATAAGACTATTACATATTAGTAAAGGGATAGTTTCAAAGAGTTTTCTCTTATAATTTCTGGAAATGTTCTTTTTTTGTTTGTGAAAGTACATAATATTAAACTATGTTTAAAAGCTACATAATTTTTTCAGTGAAAAGATATGTAATAATTGATATAAAAGTTAGCTTATACATTTTAGGGAAATGACGAACATATGACAAAAAGCTTACTTCAATGTTTAGAAAATTACTGAAAGTTACAAGTGTTTTACCAATACACACAGGAATATATACACGCCTAAAGTATGATAAAGTCACATCACTAGAGGTTGCTTAAGTTTTTATAAATGTATTTTGTAGAGATTTGATTCTTTGCTTAAAGTTAATGTTCTACCTTTTTCATACATATACTGCATTTTTATATCATGTTTATTCTTTTTAAATAACCCACATAAATGAATTAGCCAGCTGATAACTTAATTATATCTAACTGCAGTTATTGTAACTTTTAAATACAAACATTAATAGCCTTATTTTTCATTATTTAATTATTTTATGAAGTTTATAAAATATTGTTGATGGCCTGTTACTTATTTTAAAAAACAAACATCATGACAAAGGCACAGTGGTGTTTAATTGATATTAGTAATTCATCTACCAAGTAAGAAGTATTCAGATTATCCAAATATTTTGGAGAAGTTTTTTTATTTTGACATAAAATGTGCTTCTCCACAAAACGGCATTATGATTACATTTAGATTTATCAAATGAAACCAAGGACAGTTTTGAAAATTACTTTTCAACTGTTGGCACACATGCACCTGGGCAGTGATAGTGAATATTTATCAGTGGTGAAACAGATAGAGATACAAGATCTCTTTCAAAGTCTACAATAAATTAGATAGTTCACCAAAAGTAAAAAAATACCCAATTAAAAGTGTCTTACATCAAGTTTTATTTGCAATTTGTAGAACTACTGCCTTCATAAATGCTTGACACTTTAACAGATTTTGAAAATATTACTTTACTTCATAATTATTTAAACTGACTTTCATTAACGCATTATAGGTATTTCTATTGTAAATTCACAATAGAATAAAACTAGATATTAAGTTTGAATAGTATCAGTTGCAGAACATTTGTGACCAATGTAAAACAAAACTAAAATTTAGATCACAAAATAAGTAACATTGTATCATTGATTTTTTTTTTCCCCAGTTACAACAATGGAAATTTTTCCCAATATTGCTGTGAACTTTAAAGAGCACCAAGAATGTCTCAACTTGAATTATTATGTATATTAACAATCATAGCTTGAGGCTGTCTGCAGGAGTAAAGATTTCAATTGCATGTCTATGGTTAAAATGGTTTGAAATAAGCTCTTCAAAAGAATTATTAAATCTTTGCTGTGTTCTTCAGTTATACTTTCATAGTCTGGAAAGGTTCAAGATGGTTTAATCTTACAAATTAATCCTTTTCCCATTTATACACATCCCATGAATGCACCACAATTTTTTTTTTTTCTGCCCCATAAAATTATTTACTTCCTGAATGTAAATGTTTGTTTTAACTTGACCACTGTCCAAAATATCAAAGGTAAACTGGATGTATAAAGGGAAATTAGACTCTTAAATGATGCTGAAGGCAAGATTTTTGTTGAAGACTATGGATGCTTTGTGTAGGAAGAGGGAAGTAAATTACTAAACTCTGTTTGCTGGCATAACCCCCAAAGTGGTAGTTAACTTCAAAATTCATTGTCACGGAAAAGTTCACTAAATTTGAGTGCAGAAATAAAGCAACTAGAATGAACTGATAAATATTAATATCAAACACAGATTGAATGAAAACAAATTAATTTGAAATTGAACCACTTTGTGAGGAACCATAATCAAACATGAAGCATTAAATAAACAAGAGAGCATATCTGAATTCAAATTTGGCCCAATGAGAAGAGACAGGTCAGAAAAGGAAAATAGAGGGAGTCACATGCATCATGTCATGCTCCTGTTAGTGACAAGGTGATGCAAAAGGATTTGCATAAGACATGTAGGAATCTTGCAATTCCAAAATGAAGAAGTGGAAAGGCTTGTGGCATGTATAAAGAAAAAGTTTGCATACAGAGGGCAGCAGTGAATGGGAATAGCTAATTTTGTAAGAGACGTTAGAACTGTAGTAGAAATCCAAAATAAAACTTTCACACAATCAGAACTCAAGTTTTATTACAAAAGAAAACAGCAGCAGCAAATTCATGCCTATTCGGGGGCTTGATACAAAAATCAATGTTATTAATTTCACTAAATAAAGAAATTGTGAAAAACAACCACAAGGAAAAACCAACAACATATAATTTAAAAAAAACAAACAGAATTTATCAGAATAAAACCATACTATCTGATAAGCTAACTCATTTAAATTCAAGGTAAGGGTTTTAATTCATAGTTAGACTATGATGTTACATCTTTCATGACTAGCTAACTTGCATATCTTTCACAACATTAATATCTGCAGGTCACCACTATTGCAAGTTTGTGTCTGGTTGTATTATGAAACTTACTCAAATTCAACATGCTTCAGCTTGAATTTGTTCTTTAGTGTAAATAAGAATTCATAATTGAACTAACCAACAGTAAGAATAGAAAATGAATGGTAAACAAAACAATAACAAAATTCCCTATCTCAAAAGATTTCTTAGTTTCCAAGAGACCCTGCATTAGTTAGAGCAACATATGCTACCACATAAACATCTGTTCTAATTGCATACAGGTGGGCCATAATATCTAGAAACCACCTACACAATGCTGTCAACATTCTTGCACAAGATTAAATAAAGCAATGTTTTCCATGAGGAATAACAGGTATTACCTACTTGAAGAATAAAAATTGATGAAGGTAATTTAAAACATGATAAACAGTTTTTTCAACCACATGTTATGTGAACTTTCATGTATTTAGAATAGAAGAAGAAACCTAAATTGGGGAAAGATAGTTAAATGGATTGTGGGGTGGCTGCATAAGAAAAAACAATATGTTAATATCAATGAAGTTCAATCAAACTGAACCCCTGTTACAAGTAGTGGCTTCAGGGGTCAGTGCTTGGGCCTTTGCTTTACTTACGTATAATGATAAACAGGTTGACTAGGTTAAGCTTTTATGCATTTGTACTTGTATTAAGAATGTTTTGGTACTACAGAATGGTTCAGATGAAGTGGTAGGTCACTCAAATATTTGGCAAATAACCTTTAAGTATAGCTAAATTAAGATAATGCATTGTGGTTATATAGATCACATCCTCAATGTATATTAAACCCACTGAATAACAATTATGAAAAAAAAAGAATTTTGACATAACAATATTGCAGCCACTCCAATCATCAGAGGAGAGGTACAAAGGTGACTGGAAAGATGTAAGGGCTATCTTGTGAGGATAGGTTAAGATTTGTTTTTTGTTGTTTTTTTTGATAAAGTAGGGATAGGAAGCATTAAAGTTTATGTTCAATATACCAGTTATTTTTCCTTTTTTTATCTAACTTTTTTATATTGTGTATTATGTGAAATGGTGACAACAGCCTATACTGCTCTTATTCTAATTTGGAATTTATTCAGTGTTTATATATGTTACATATTTCTGGTTTTGTGTTAGCCGAGTTGCAGATTTTACTTAAACATATTTGTGCATACATTTACTTCTCATAAATCTCATTATTTCTATTCATCATTATGGTCCACAGAAGTAAGGTAATTGTAATTCTGTACTTTTAACAGTTGTTTCAAAATAGAAACTTTACAGTATTTGAATAGTTCAATTACAACTAATTATGGCCTGCAATAACAGTGGTATAAAATTAATACTTCACAGTATCAATTATATATTCTGAATATAAAAATTACTTTGAATTGGATACAGTTACTAAGCTATTTTTACAAAACTTTAAAGGCAATAAATGGATATCACATAGGGTGACATTCTCAAATAAAAAGTAGAGGTACTCAGCTGGGTGAAGCAGACCTGTTTTGAGAAAGAAAAACAATATATGTATGAACAAAAAAATGACAAAGCAGCTCAAATACATTCTGGTACTAGTACCATCTTAAAAACGTTCTGGTATTAAGTACCAGCAGAATTTCACACATGGATATAATATATTATATACTTGTAAAAAAAAAAAAAAAATTGTTTCACTGAAAAGTGTGTATGTTGAATTTCAAAATCTATGCATAAAAGAGCTGATGTTTTATTACAGTGATATGAATTTTTTAAATAAGGAAATCCAGTAGAACCATGCAAACAATAAAGTCTGTTAAGTGTCTTTAACTGGTCCTGTTCATGCTTCAGATTTCAAAACCAATATCAATGAAGTTAACTGATGTACATAACTTCAAAAAACTCTGTACGATTTTATTTTAAGATGTGGATAATTAATAATATTAATATCAATACCATATAATAACAAAACAAAAATCACTGCAGTTTATTGTTACTATCAAACAATGAAAAGCTTTACCTAAAACTTAAGTTAAATACACGTTATGACACAAAATTATATTTTCAAAACAATACTGGTTATTATTAGAGAATAATGCTGTATTGTACTAATATCAATAATTATGGTTTTGAATTTGAATGGTTGTCTTATGATGTTAATTGCAACTTGAAGTTAACTCGCATTATTATTATTAGGCCGGTCTTACTTACTCAGTCATACATTAGTGTCACCTCGTGATGAAGAAACCCACTTGAAGTAAAAATGTATTCTCAAGACGGCAGGTACGAGTATTAAAACCTTTATTAAACTACAGAACAACGTTTCGACCCTTTTAAATAATCTTCAGAAATTGTAATGCTAGTGCTAAGACTGAGTAGGTGTGGTTTGAATAAAGTATTAGAAGTTTGACTTTGGATTACTGCTTAGGATCGTTTTCAAAAATCTAGCGCTTCTGCTAATAGCAAGTCAATTTAAATTTTGGTATACTAGTAACATTATCAGATTTGATGTGAACTTACCCTTGAAAAACATTCCAGAGAAATTGTCTGTCTACCATTTGGTGTTGGTAATAGGCCATCTTTATAATTTACCAAAACTAAACACAAAACAGTCAATGAACAATCTTCCTCAGGTTAGTACGCACAACACTACCAAAAGTACAAACCTAAAATCCTAAACAGTGGCGAAATACTCCACACCCAAATCTAAAAGCCTACGCAACTTCCGCCACAAATGCTGTAGATTTTCGTGAGTTTGGAAAGAAAAACCTTCCCTATATTTTATATTCGGTCGTGTGAACACGAAATTACTTTAATTCAGTCACTTTCTATTAAACTTTGAATCATTTACAACAATAAAATAATTCTAGTATTTGTTAAATATCAATAAAAGAGTATATAGTGACTCAAAAATAGTTACTGAGCAATGTATAAAAATAATACACACGTAACCGTAAATCTAAAATTATACTTGAATAATGTATGAATCGAGAAGTAATTATTATAAGGTTTGGTTTGTTTAGAATTAAGCACAAAGCTACACAATGGTCTATCCGTGCTCTGTCTACCACGTTTTAACAGTGTGAGTCCACATACACACCACTTTGTCACTGAGGGTTTATTGTAAGGTTTGGTTTGTTTTGAATTTCGCGCAAAGCTATTCGAGAGCTATCTGCGCTAGCCGTTCCTAATTCATCAGTGTAAGACTAGAGGGAAGGCATCTAGTCATAACCACCCATCGCCAACTCTTGGGCTACGTAGTCCTTACTAACGAATAGTGGGATTGACCGTTACATTATAAAATCCCCACGGCTGAAAGGGCGAGCATGTTTGGTGTGACGGGATTCGAACTCGCGACCCTCGGAATACAAGTCGAGTGTCTTAACCACCCAACCATTCCGAGTCCTTATTATAAGGAGAAAGTGTTTTGTTGCACCCTCCCATTGACTCGGCAGCAAGTCTGAGAGGCTCAACCAATAAAACTAAGGTTCTGATACTCATGATGAGAACAACACAGATAGCCTGTTGTGTAACTGTATGCTTAAAAACAAACAACGCCTTCATTTTCTGTATTTTGTTTCTTTATTAAGAGTCTCTAAAAGTTAGATTAGTGTTGTCTATTCTACCTGTCCCTAAATAAGAAATGATATATTAGACAGAAGACAGCTAGTCAACATAACTCATCGCCAACTCTTGACTACTGTTTACCAAAGAAATGTAGGTTTGACGGAAATATTATAACGTCCTCCCACCGGTTGAACGTACGTACGGTAACAGGATTTGAACTGAGATAGGCAGATTCTAAATCGAGAGCACTATCTTCCGGCCCGCCATGGCCAAGCGTGTTAAGGCGTTTTACTCGTAATCCGAGGGTCGCGTGTTCGAATCCCGGTCGCACCAAAACATGCTCGCTCTTTCAGCCATGGGGGGGGTTATATTGTTTCGGTCAATCCCACTATTCGTTGGTAAAAGAGTGGCTCAAGAGTTGGCGGTGGGTGGTGATGACAAGCTGCCTCTAGTCTTACACTGCTAAATTAGGGACGGCTAGCACAGATAGCCCTCGAGTAGTTTTGCGCGAAATTCAAAACAAACAAACAAGCACTATCTTCCAGACGTGAAAGGATAGTGAGTCATAAGGAATTAGCAGAATATAATGACTGAATTATTCACGTAAAATAATATTCGTCTGAAAGCTGAAAACGCTGTAAGCCAGTAAGGTCATCATTCGTAATAATAATTTTGTTTTTTTGCTATACTTCTTCTTACACGTTCCTCGCTGGTACAGCGGTAAGTCTACGGAGTTACAACTCTAAAATCAGGAGTTCGATTCCCTCGGTGGACTCAGCAGATAGCCACACGTGGCTGTGCTATCAGAAAACACATGCACATTCTTCTTCTGTAGTCCTGCATACTGGCATTGTAAATTGTAGTTTCTAATCAAAGATACTTTCCAGGTTACTTGAGATTCTTGAAACAATATTGCAAGTGCTGACATTCCAAGTGAATGCATTGCAGTAAATGAAACAATGGTACCATGTCGAGGTCGTCTAGCGTTTCGTCAATTTAATCTTGAGAAGGTACATCAATATGGTTTGAAAGTGCATGGGTCGTGTGGGAGCCAACGTGTTAAAAAAATAGCATTGCATTTTCAGACCAATATTCTTTGATCAGAAATTGCTGTTTATATCTTTTAATTAATGTTAGAACTTGTCAGCTATGATGAGCTTAACCTATAATTTGTGTTTCTAATGTTTTAATTTTTTGTTTATTAGAGGAAGCTGCTAGTTGTAATCATAAGATAATGATCGAGGAGTTTTATGAAATACCTGGAACCAGGATACGCTATAAATGCAAGAATCAGCGAGTAGTGAATAATGAATTAGTACTGAGCCAATCAATTTAATTGAGTGACATATTCAGTTACTTGCTCCATAAGTCGTTAATTTATACAAGTAATTTTATTTATACGTTAGTACTGGTATAGTCAGCGAGTTACTTCCGTTTGAACGTCAATATTGTGTTGCAGTATCATTTGAAAGAGATGCTGCCAATGTTCTTGGTCCCTACCGTAGAAAAACATTTAGAACCGATACATTATTGTTTTGATGCAATACTTCTTAAAATGGCAAGAAGAATGTATTGCTTCTAACAACAAAGTGAAAACAACAGAAACGAAACTCGAAAATGATTCCATGCCGGATTTCGTTTGTGATTGTAAAACTTCACTTCGATCAGAGAAAGAAATGTGTAAATATTTTCTGTTATAAAATACCAGGAAAACAAATCTTCATCTATCTTCTGATGGTATGATAAAAAGATACAATAGCACTTTTTAAACCAAATCAGCCACTTATGTGGATGAACTTCAGAGGATGTGAGGTCAAGATCTTTCATTGTTACTGAAGAGGTTTTGTATAACAGTACATGACGCTACAGAAATAATAAATTCATCACTGATGTTTGGGTAAGAACAGAGAGATTAAGGAAAACACTATCAATGTCATACATGATTTTATTTGGTCAAATGAGCTAGAGATAAAATGAAAAGTCACTATGATATTAATGCCGATATAGCTGTACAATTCTTAGCATGATAAAGGATGAATTCTATTGTGAAGAAGTGTTAGAAGGGGCCAATGTTATACTTAAAAGAATCGATGATGTGGTATACAGAATCTAGAAGGATAGTTAATTTAAGTCAAAGGTTATCTACTGTAATTATATTTGGAAGTATATGAGCAAGAAAATAATGAACTAAGTAAATCTAGAAACTCAACCTGCTGAGAAGTTTATCACCACCACTTCTAGAGTATCATTAATAATGGTACCACCAGTGAATTCAATCAATCACATATCTAATAAGAACTCCTTCATTTGGTATTGCCAGTCATTGAGTGAAGTATGTTGATCCGTGTTAATTATCGCTTTCATTCAATTACTTGACTTATTAGAAGTGAAAATGTGTAAGTGAGTTTAGGTTTCATTAATCGTAACACCACTATTGAAGTACGTGCGTTTGAACATTATTTTTAAACATGGGTCTACAGAGTACAACAACAGTAGAAAAACTAGATTTCCGAACAGGCCAACAAGATCAGGGCCCAGGGCAGTAACTGAGTAAAGAAGATAGCTCAAGTTTATGTTGAGTGTGTTTTCTTATAGCAAAGTCACATCGTACTATCTGCTGAGTCTACCGAAGGAGATAGCTCAAGTGAGGACAGTAACTATAATAGAAATGGCATCTGAGTAGAGCAGTAGCTCAAATAATCCACCTATAGCAAAGTAGGCAATTCAAGTAAGGACGCAAAGCAAAGATGAAGCGGTGTATGTATAAATTCATAATTGTGGCCCTAATTTTATGTTTAAATAGTTCTTTTGCCACTTTAAACATTGTACTGATAAGGGCGTAGAAAACTTCATATAATTTTGTAATATTATTTAAAATAAATTTTAAGTGATATAGGTTTAATAGAATAAGTTCATCTTGCTTAAAGGAATAAAACTGTATTCGATAATATTTTATATTTTGTCTTATTGATACTTTTAATGAAATCTATCACTAAATGCAAACGATCGATAGTATTCTGTTAATATTATTGAGAAACTTTTAGGCCAAAAGTTTTGTGATTTTTTAATTTATTTTTAAATGTATATATTATATAAATCTAGAAAAACATAGTTTATCAAAATTATTGTTTAGAGTTAAACATTTAATATTTAATTCACCACAGATAATTTAATTATATCTTTCCTTTTATTGCTATGGTCTGGCATGGCCTGAAGCGTAAGGCAAGTGACTTTCGTAAGTGAGGGTCGCGGGTTCGCGCCCCCGTCGCGCTAAACATGCTCGCCCTCCCAGCCGTGGGGGTATATGTGACGGTCAATCCAATATCGTTGGTAAAAAAGAGTAGCTCAAGAGTTAAGGTGGGTGGTGATGACTAGCTGCCTCCCTCTAGTCTTACACTGCTAAATTAGGGACGGCTAGCACAGATAGCCTCGAGTAGCTTTGTGCGAAATTCCAAAACAAACTAAAACAAACAAATTTTATTGCTGTGCAAAATTTTCATTGAAGTCATTGTTAAAAGTGATACTATTTGAAGTAAACATAGCTAAATATTATTCTATAAGCGTTAACTTAACGCCGGATATATCACAGGGAAATCAAATATTTTTATTCGATATGTAAAAAAAATATGGTGTTTTTGTGGAATCAATTTCTGAAATTTATCCTGAACTGCAGACATAAAACTGAGACTTTATAATCAATCACCAATACACGGAATTTTATTTTATCCAAATGAGTTATTGAATTGTAAAGACAGGTTTACAGCAATACTAGCAACATCTCTTATCCTTATTCTGGCCTTCAAGCTTGGATCAAAGAAAGAAACCTTTTAGCTTTGCATATATCCCTTTTAGCAAATTTATTAAATCTTGTGGAACATAACATATTCTAAAGAATGCTGTTTAAAAAGGGTTTTTTTATTTGAACCATTCAGAAATTATAAACTTCTTTTCTCCAGGTTGACAAATAGTTAAAAATTTTAGCCCATACAATCTAAAGTAATTTTGTTAAAATATTGTCAATCGCAAGATGGTCAGCGGCCGTTTTCACGGTGCTACCTGTGCCTCGTTCACGAATAATACTAAACTTTGCTCCTTCACCCCCCCAAAAAAAAGAGTTTAAAATTATTTAAAAAAAAAGCTAAATTCAATAACCTTCCACGAAAGGGGACGAAGAGGAACCACAACGTTCCTAACACTCCCAGTTGGAGAGAGAATTCTTCTGATTTCTCTCTAAACTAAACCCTGCCACGTTAGTTTGCGTTTGCGTTTGGTCAGCAGCCTGGTATGGCCAAGCGCGTAAGGCGTGCGACTCATAATCCGAGGGTCGCGGGTTCGAACCCGCGTCGCGCCAAACATGCTCGTCCTACCAGCCGTGGGGGCGTTATAATGTGACGGTCAATCCCACTATTTGTTGGTACAAGAGTAGCCCAAGAGTTGGCGGTAGGTGGTGATGACTAGCTGTCTTTCCTCTAGTCTTACACTGCTAAATTAGGGACGGCTCGGTGCAGTGGGCTAACAACCTACTCACTTAAATACTTGTTGAAGAATCCGCAAGCGATTGCGGCCATATGTTCCTAGATGGAATCTAATGGTGATAACTACCTAACTAACTAAGATGGTCAGCAGACGATGACGCACACCACAGTCTAATAAAAATAGGAAAGGTACAATTCAACCTCTGAATACTATCAAGAAATACATTCCTCAAACACCAGCGATTTGACAAGAAGCTGTAGCTGTAAAGCAGTGATTCCCAACCTTTTTAAGCCCCGCACCCCTAAAAATTTTAATATGTTTTCGCACCCCTCACAGTAATTATTTATTTAAGAATAAATTTTATAATTAGTTTTTAATTATATATAAACAAAAACGAAACATTTGGAAAAGAAAAAATATTACAACAAACTAAAAGTTGCATATATTTTACATGACTTATAAAAAAAATAAATTTTCATCCATGCATGAAATGAAATTTCTTTGAATTTGAAATGTTCAAATGTTCATAAGCCAATTTAAATTTAATGACTTTATTGTTCTTGTTTATTTCTTACGAGTTTTTCAAAGCGTGGCACTTTGTTGCTGATAGCAATCCGCAAGTCTGCCTGTGCACCCAAGCGATTTCTAGATTTTGTCTTGATTGACAAAAGGGCACTAAATCCAAACCCGCATAAGTATTACGTCGCAAATGGGGATGAGCACATTTAGTGCTTTTTCACAAAGTCTTGGAAACATGTCCATTGCCGAACACCAATATTGTTCCAAAGTTTTGCTTTCAAACTGCATTTCAAGAATTCGATTTGTGCGCAGTTCAATAAGATCTTCCTTCAGTTCTTTATCATCCGACATATTATCCAAATTGAAGGAGTATGGATTCATAATCCATTTTTCAGAAGTTTCCAGTTTTCTTCCAAAATATCCATCAAATGACTTTGATAGTATTTCCAAATGATCCACAATTTCTTCACAAACACATGGATTAGGGACTTATCCTCACCTACCATTTTTTCGAGTAGTGGAAAATTTGAAAGATTCCCTCTTCTAACTTGTCGAGACCAAAGATGTAACTTTTCTTTGAAAGCGTTTAACTTTTCGCAGCATTTCAATATGTTTATGTTTTTTCCTTGAGGAGATACGCTCAGGTCATTCATACGAGTGAAAATATTAATCAAATAGGCTAACATTTGGTTGAATTCTTGTGATTCTCTTTCTCCGGACAGATCATAGTCATGTTCCTTCAGAAAAGTTTTGACTTCTTCTCGCAGTTCAAAGAAGCGCGCGTTAAAGCTCTCCCACGTGACAACCAGCGGACTTCTGTGTGGAAAAGCAAAACTAAATGCTCACTTCCAAAATCTTCACAAAGCGACTTGAAGAGGCGGTGTTCAGAACGCGACCCCTAATCCAGTTAATGGTCTTCACAGAAGTGTCAAGGACCTTTTTCAACCTTGGAGGCAATATTTTTGATGCCAAAGCATGTCGATGAAGAATTTGCAATTTGCAACATCAGTTGTTTCGTCCAATTGAAGAGAGATTTTCAAGGGACTAGCCCTGATATCTGCGATAACTTGGTCCAAAATGTCCGAACTCAAATCACCAATTCGGTTTTGAATAACATTAACTAATTTAAGCTTGTTTGAGGCTTCTTTTCCCAGAACAATTGTTGCCATTTTTAATGCACACGGTTTTATCACCTCTTGTGCTTCTTTGTATGGGGTTACTTTATACGCTACGTGGTATGAAGCCATCAGCAGTGGTGTGTCAGCAGATATAAAACCTAGTTTTGGAAGGATTGCTCGAGAATCAAACGCAAACGCAAACTAACGTGGCAGGGGTTTAGTTTAGAGAGAGAGAAATCAGAAGAGTTCTCTCTCCAGCTGGGGTGTTCAGGAACGTTGTAGTTCCTCTTCGTCCCCTTACATGAGAAATTTTTTAAAATATCCGTGGAATTTTTACTTTATTTTTAATATTTCAAAAATGGAGTGGGTTATTTGTGAGTGAGAGGAAGGACGGGAGAACTGGACGAGAGCAGCGAAGTGAGCCAGACCTTGGCTCGAGGACGGAGTACACTGGCAGCTGGCGAATTGATTTTTAAAATGTACTATGATTGATTTGATACCCTGTGCCTGGGTAAACGGCACTTTTCAGAATGAGGCTGGGACCTACAGGTCCGATGCCAGAGATTTTGCTGTGGGGGGAAACGGGAGTACCCCGAGAAAACCCACTTTCACGGCCTGGGCGCCGAATAATCTACCCAGACCGTGCCCGGAAGTAGCTGGGAAGAGAAAGGAAAGAAAAAAAGAAAAAAAACTGATGAACTATGTTGGTGGTATACGTGGAAACTGTTAGCTGTAGTATTGTAGATCAGGTGGTAACTTTGTCATGAACTTGTTTGCACACTTGAAGCCCATTGGTGCAATTGAAAAACGTGGTCTCGGTGGTGGAACTACTGACTGTTCTTCGGTGAGTTGTTCTTCGCTGGTCTGTGATGCTTTATTTCTTCTCGAGGTTTTGGTTTGAGTTTTCTGCGTGGAGGTAGTTTGTTTTTCAGTTTGTACTGACGCGTCGATGGTTATCTTGGTAATGGTTTAAGTCTGGCTGGTTGTTGAATTCTGTGGATCTGGGATTGAAGTCTGGCATGAACTGTCCTTTTTCTTTCTTGAACTACTAGAACTTGGCGTGTTGCTAACAGTGGGAGTTGTCGTCTTCTGAGTCGAGTTGTCTGAATCTGTCTTCATGTTTCTTCTAATTAGGTCTGGACTCGGCGGTATTTTGGTAGTTTCATGTTGGAAGATTTCCGTTGGTTGTTTGCGATATCTGGGTGCTTTGTTTGAACCGTTATTGAGTGGTCGTCGATGTGGGCGTTCGGCTCTAAAATGAAATATATGATAATAACAGCCGTCACTTAAAATACAGTCAGCGCTGTACTTCGACGTTGTCACTATCTTCATGAAGTGCGTGGGAGGGTTACTGTTCCTAGAAAAAATTTGATGAACTGCATATACCTTGGCTTGTATTTGGGGTTCCATGGTTTGTCTAATTTCTTCTGGTTGAATTGATGGGTCGACGCCCCTGAGGAATACAGAATAAAGATTGACTGGACTTTTAGTGGGAGAACAATTTACTTTAAATTCAGTGTTCCATGGCTGGCACAGATAAATTTGGTCTGCAGTAGTGGCTGGTTGGATGAAGATTCCGCCCCGGCGTAAAATAAGGGTCCTGGACGGTTTGATGGTTGCCCCAGGCTTGGCTCGGGCGATCAACGTGGCGACTTGGTACGGCGTGAGGTTCGGCGGTAGGCCGTCGACAATTACCGGCGGCACTAACGGCCTGACTGGCGAGGATGAACGTTTCGTTCTAAATAGCATGTTGGCGGAGATATTGGCACGTCTGACTTGCTCGGTGATTAGCTCAGGTCTCCTCCTAAACCTGGGCAAAATTTCGAGAATCAAAGCGCGGGCCCTTCTGCCTTTCAACGATTCAACATCATGGCCTGCAACATCTGCTCCACCATGCCGGTTGTTGAAGTGTTCCTGCAGCTTAGATGGCTTCAAATTTGCGTTTGAAAGGACAGCGTCACAAAGCATGCACTGGGGTTTTTGCAGATTTTCAGTTGTTCCGATGCAAGTGAAACTAAACCTCAAATAATCATCATTCCGTTTCCTTTTCTTTGACATAATGAAACTTATTTGCACGAACACAGAATCAACAAGGCACTGACTACCATAACATTACGCATGGGTTTATATACACTGCAAAATTTTCTTGAACATTCTCGAGTATACGTCACATGACGTTATCGATTAATTCTGGATACTTCTGGGAAGTTTCTCGAGCCACGATCACGTGAATGCATAACATAAATAAATAACAGACACTTTAAGACGGCGTTCACGAACGTAACCTAATTAGTTTTGTCGAGTATTTAAGTCACGTTTACGTTTTGTGTGTTGTTTGTTTACAGTTGTACATTAAGATTTCGGTCTGCGCCGGTGACGGAAGAAACGACAGTTTATCGTAACAAGGTAAAAAGCTACGTCTGTAACAAGAAAAATAAGAAATAAAAATCGAATGTAATTTTTGAATATATAGGAAAGTACTCTTAATATAAACAAAAAAACTGAAATGTTATCTCGCACCCCTGGTTGGGAACTACTGCTGTAAAGGATAGCTTGTAGCAGCTAGAAACCACCATGATGACCATATTTTGGAAAGATTTATTGACACGGTAAATGCCTACAGTGTATCAATATATAAATAGGGGCAGCTACTATCTGGGCTAGAGAATTATGACATGCCCACAGTTGGATGTAGAAGAAAGAAACTGCCATTTGATGTCAGCCAGCAATCATAAACAGAGTAGAATGCTAAAGACCATTTCACAGCTAATAGATTTTTCTCAATCTCAGAAAAGCTATCCTGCAAGCTCCAGTTGAAAGCATAACAAGTCCAATTTGTTTGAAAAGTCGCTTGTCTAACCACTAATGATTTGAAAACTCAGGTTATGTATGAATCATTGTAATCAGCACCATGATGTATTGGAAGAGAGCCGAGCTGCTGGATGTATATACCTTTGGTTTTATTTGAGGAGAGTCGATAAGCTTGGCAAACCCATTCCAAAACTTGGCAAATTAATCAAAGCTGATAAATTGTGTTGATTTATATAAGTGTTTACATAGACTTGGGCATTTTCCTTTTGCATTATAGTTAACATTTGAAATGTTGGAGATCTTTTTCTTGTCTAAATCATGCAAATAATTATTTAAGATAATCACTTAGTCAAGGAGATTGAAGAGCTTGACTTTACTTGCTATTGAGTCAGAAACTTGAAGCACATTTTCATATGATTTTGCTACTGATAACTTCGCGAATAGAAAGATTCGCTTTAAAGACATGTTAAATTATATCCTAATAAATATGATTTAGAGCAAGATGCTTGAGCATGTTATACCTGAAATTGTGATTTAAAATGCTTTGTGTTAATATATACTCCAATAAATCTATTAACATGCCTTAACAAGACATCTGCAAAATACACCAGTCTCAGAAACCACGAGGTATTTGACAATCTAATAAACGAACTTGGTGATTCATTAAAATACCAATACTTCATGATGAAATTCAACAAGTCTCACAATCACGTTATCTCAAGACAAATACTTCAGCTCTATATATAGAAATAGCACTGTGTGCTAACTACACATTTCTTTACACATAAATTTTAATAGTCTGGATTTCAGTGGTTATGTTTTAATACAGTTGATTATTTGCATTACCCCATTCATTACATTTTGAGAGGCGTAGATACCTTTTTTAATAGCAAATGTTCATTTGTTGAGAACAAATGCACTACTGGTGCAGTCCTGTGTCACAGTTTTAATCTGTATTACAACACCAGTTGTTTTCTCCACCATTGTTCTGGCAATGTTACTTCACACATCAACACATATTCCTCATCTAATTTAATATGTTTTCATAAAGTTGTTAATGTAATTGAATATTTTTTTCACAAGTTGTGTTTATTTGCATAAGAGCAAGTTTTCCTAAATACATTTATCAAACACATAATTCACAAACACCAACAATGCTGCAACAAAGTTTTCTCCAATCGTATGTGCTTCTCATACAAGCACAATGCAGTAACTTGCTTTGCAAGATATTTCTGTTCTATTTTTCTTACCTTGTTAGTCTGTATGTACATTAAACTTTCTCTTTAAAAAAAGTCCTTATGTTGGGAATAACCTGTTCCCAAATGCTGTCGCAGTTTAACAGTTGCCATGGAACTGTGCCTCAAAGGAATCTTTATTTCTAATACACACAAGTCAAGAAAACAAATAGGTCTCAATATACTTACGATTCTTATTCCTTGATTCTAATTGAGTTGATAATTTGGGTGTTGGATGCTTCATTTTATTTCGGAAAAATCATTTTCTGATTTTCCAGCAATGAACTGTGTAATAGCCCACCTGCAGCCACAACCAATATATAAGAACAACTTGTTTTCGCTTTAAAGGTTCTTCTTTTAGCCACCAATTCATGGTTAAGTAGTATCAGTCCTTGACATTACTGTAATTTTATAACGCTAAAAAATGTTCACAAACTCAAAACTAGCTTATTGTTTCCATAAAACACTCTACTCGACTACCGCTAGCAACTAGTTTACAGCGAGTCATCAATTAGGTTCCGACGATAAAGGTCCGGCATGGCCAAGCGTGTTAAGGCGTGCGACTCGTAATCTGAGGGTCGCGGGTTCGCATCCCAGTCGCGCCAAACATGCTCGCCCTTTCAGCCGTGGGGGCGTTATAATGTTACGGTGGATCCCACTATTCGTTGGTAAAAGAGTAGCCCAAGAGTTGGCGGTGGGTGGTGATGACTGGCTGCCTTCCCTCTAGTCTTACACTGCTAAATTAGGGACGGCTAGCACAGATAGCCCTCGAGTAGCTTTACGCGAAATTCAAAAAATAGAAATACATTTACCTTTAAATCAAATCACCAGATGGTGAAAACTTGGTTTTGGTTTCGGGATTGACTTTGCGTCATTCAAAACACAATAACTAACTAATTGTATTACATATTGACTATGAGAATAATCGCGGAAACAAAGTCGTGAGTCTTGTTTAAATGTTGTGCTTTATGTTTAATATTAAAACTTACTTTTAAGGATAGGCGTATTGATAAATAAAATGTGTGATCGTACAAAACAGTTGGACTCAGGAAAAGTGTTGTCGAACTTAGATTTTGTTACTTGTCCTGTGTGCCAGGAAATTTTTTGATAATCCAGTGAATATTTGTTGCGGTCATGTGTAAGTTTAAAGTTAAAAGAAATGTATACTTTATTTTTAACTTGTTTTAATCATAAACTATCAGGAAATTAAGAGATTGTAGGCTGAAACTCTCGAACTAGTTTACTTTCTTTAAATGCTACGATTGAAAACTTTAGTTTTTATACTCCATTTTTTTAAGCGAAGTATTATTATCAAATAATACTTTCAACATAATGTACGTTGTAGAAGAACAGGGTATATATTACTTCATTTTGTATATTACAACTTTTAAACAAAACTAAATCGGTTGATAAATAAAATTGTAACATCCTTAAAACCAGCCCTTATTGTTTATATATTTATCAATTAAACTTTCCCTCAAGCTCACTTAAAATGGCTGCTTTCACATCTTCCAAAGGTAATCCATTTCAAAGGCCAAACGCCATGTTAACAAAATACAACTGTCTTAGCTGAAGATGACATCTATCCTACTAAAATTTATATTTATTTCCCCATCTTCTACATATCTCACTATTAAATGGGAAAAAAAATATAGAAAATCCATATTACCAATTCCCTTTGCAATTTTAAACACCTAGTGAGATCCCTTACTCTTCTTTTTTTCATGAGAAAACAATTTGATAGAGTTTAACTTTTCCTTGTATGACAACCCCTCCATCCCAGGTACTATTCTAGTAACCATTCTCTCAATCATTTCCAACAACTTAACGTAGGTAAGGAACCCAAAACTGAGCACTGTACTCCAAATATGGCTGAACCAGTGACATGTACAATTAAAGTATAATCTGTTTAGACTTGTGTTAAGTATTTCTGTAGATACAACCTAAAATCCTATTTGCCCTACCAACAGTAACAGCAAACTGCTTGAAAGACTTTAAGAGACTGATCAGTTATTACATCAAGATCCATTTTTCATGACAGTGTTAAGGTTATTTATATCCAAATTATACTTTTAATTCAAATTATGATAATCCACATGCATTATCGTGCATTTATTATAATTAAAACCCATCTGCCATTTGTCAGCCAAACTCAGTAAATTATCCAAATCTTTTTATAAAGCAGCAATATCCTTTCCACAGCTAGCAACACCCATGACTTTAATATCAGCTACAAATTTAAGTAATTTATTGACTCAAAAAGAGAAAAGATCCTAAGATTGACACTTAGGTACTGCACTTGTGACATTAATCTAATTTGACTGAACTCCATTTGCAACAACCCTCTGCTTTTTTCTTTCCAGCCACTCTTCTACTGAATTTGCTAACTTATCCTCCACATGTATAAAAACAATCCTTTATATGGCACCTTACCAAGTCCTTTGTGAAAATCTAGATACACCAAATCTACACCCTTACTATCATCAACATAAACTGTTAACTTTTTCAAATTGTCAAAAGATTTGTAAGGCAAAATTTTCCCATAGTAAAACCATGTTGACCATCAAATAAAGTTCTAAACTGTGTTAAATGATTTTGCATAACATGTTTAATCAGACTTTCCAGAACTTGTCTCACAACTGATGTAAGACTAATGGGTCGACAGTTACTGGGACAATTGTTATCACACCTCCCTTGAAAAGAGGAGCTACATTAGCCAACTTCCAGTCTTCTGGTATCTGCCCATTATTCAAGGACTGACAAAAAATATTAGTAAGTGGCATGCATATCCAGTATTTAACCTCATTTAAAACCATTGGGGAAATATTATCTGGCCCAGAAGTCTTATTGTTCTCTAAGCTTCCCAGTGTTTTCTTAACCAACTCAGAATTACTGCAGTCATTTTTTTTATCTTGTTTCAACTGTTCAAGATATAGAATACTGCTTAAATCTTCATTGGTCAAAAACAAAGAGAAGGTAAAGTTTAATAACTCAGCCATGTCATAATCATTATATACAAGCCTTTTTTATCACATGTCAAGTGCTCTACCCACATCCCAACATTTTGTTTACTCTTAATATATATAAAAATATCCTTACTGTTAATTTTTTATATTTTAAGCCAGCATTTTCTCATGCATCCTTTTTGATGTCCTAATTTGCTGTTTTACCAACTTTCTTGATGTTTTCTAATTTTCTAAATCCCCTGTCATACAAGTCAATATAAATTTTTTAAATTTATGATGTTTTTTTTTCTAATTTAATCTTTCATGCTCTTTTTGAGTCAGCCTGCTTTTTACTTCCAGCCACCCTTTTCTTTCTGTGAGGAAGATGTGCATTTTTAAATATTTAAAAAATTTCCAAGTGTTCAGTGTCTCCCAATAATTCAGCTGCCCAAGTTATAACAGCTTATTCTTGTTGCATCCCTTCAAAAAAAATTTTTTTTTAAATTTGTAACCAAAATATCATCATTTATTATCTTGATGTACTATGAAACATCAAGCCTTATAGAGGAATGATCACTTTCAGCCAGATGTTCCTCAGTTGCCAACTTCTTGATCATTTTTATATTGAAATTAACAATAATGTAAAAAGCAGTGTCTGAGTATTTATTGACTAACTGGTAAGAAAAGCCATCTTGGAGAGTTTCCAGAAACCTTTCTATCTTATGGTTTGATTCTTGTATTCCTCTAATATATCTATACCTATATATATATATATATATTTATGTGTGTGTGTGTGTTTGTTTGAAATTAAAATCACCCATAATTGTGACCTCATTCACAGCTGAAATATTAATATCATTGCAAAGTTTCTCACTAATTTAATCAGTATCATTTGGTAGATTGTAACAAATTCTCACTAAAAGCCATTTCCCTTTATATCCATTAATACAAAACAGATGGATACAATCTTTTTGCTGTTATTTTTGATGGCATGTTAATATATCATATAGTTCATTGGAGATAAATAGTAAACTTAAAACATTGTAAATTGTGTCTAATCAACCAATATTGTGATACTTAATCATTTTTCAAGAAACTAGGAGTGGTTCTTTCATTTTGGAGGTCCTAAGCATGAATATTTTGGGGCTTTACAAAAAAAATAATTGAATTTTTTTCTCATTAAACAAAAATTCATGAATATAACACATACCAATGCAATTATTATAAAGTTATTTCTGTTCATAAACTAATACCTCTGATTCATTTATACTGTGTTTATAAATGCATTTAGTAACCAATCAGTGAATGGTTACTGAGGTTTTGCTGGTACAATTTTTAAATGCCCAGTTAATTCTAAGAGGGGCTGTAGACTGATTGTGTGGAGAATATCTCTAGATTTCCAGTGATTACAGTACTAAAATAGGCAAAAATAAGGTACTAATAAAAAATACAAATTCCTGTCAGTCAGGGGCCTTCTGAGCTGCTTGTGCCCTATGCCTAGTGCTGCCATTGCAGTACATTAAATTTTATAAATACTAGTGGCCTTGTATACATTATGTATATGGAACAGCTGAAATGGATTAATATTAATTGTCATTGTCCACTTTGTGACATATTTCAATAAATGTACAGTCCAGTCTATTTTCCACTCCCAAGCAGTCTCTTTGAACTCAGTATTGTATTCACCCAGGCCAGCTCTCACCTGTCTCTATTCATTCAAAACTTGTCAGTTAAATTGAAAGATAGCAGACACCTTTCTTAGATGTTAAAACCAGGTGACCATTGATGTTTGATATTAACTGCATCGTTTCCTACCTGACACTTCACACCTCATGCTACTCTGGTGATCACACGTACATGAACATACAAGTAGTATGTGTTCACACACTTAAACTTTAATTTGTAACATTTCTAGTTCAGTGTCTCTTTAGTCTTTTTGTGAGCAAAAGATTTGTTCAAAGGGAAAAATTCACACATTCATTTGTGACTTTTCACCCATTTTGCAATATGAAAAATGGTGCCGTGTGTGTACTGGTGCATACTTCCTCAAAAAAAAAGCCTGCATTTAAGTGTATTTATATCCAAATCTTTCACCATGGGCAATTTATTTATCCCTAAAAATGTTTTAAGCACCTGCAGTTTTCAAATGTTTTTTTTTTATTTAAGTTGAACAATAATGCTTTGTATTAGCAAGAAAAAAGTACTTTTGAAATTAGCACAATTCACCTATTATCATTTAAAAATCAAAAGTATAACTAATGATTTATCCAGTAATTGAAGAAATGCTAGGCTGACAACTTTAAAAAAATCCAGAATATACACATACCATTACAAAAACTTGTGCACAATTCATGTTTTATGAATCATATATTTTGTTTAGGTTTTATATGACAAATCATGATGAAAAGTTTACCGAAACTCACAGCTACTTGAGACTAAAATGTAAGGTATATGAATCTCTTTAATACACACACACATATGTATACTAACATGTACATTCTTAAAAATTTTTTTTATTGTTGAAGATTCTTTTTAATGATACCTTTTGATAATTGTTAGATAAAGTTTTTTGCTTTTATTTGGTATTACAAAATTTATTTCCCAGGTATTATTTAGATTATTGATATGTAAAAATTGACATTCTATTTACATTCAGAGTCTGTATTGATAAAGGCAAGACATATTTTGTGAATTTTACTTTTATATGGATGTGGTAGTCTAACATTATTTTCAAAAGAGTGAGGGGACAGTTTCTATATGTAGGACATGCATGAGATTGTTTGGTCAAAACAGTTCTATCCTGGAAAACGTCATGTCCTTTCCCTCTGTAATGATTACTCCATTTTATACAGATAAGCTTGTTTGTCTTACACTTCAATAAATAAAATTCATTATCATAGTTATTAGTATTTATAGCTTGTATTGCTAAAAGTAACTTCATAATATATCAGTTTTTTTTATTAAAATTAAAATTTGGAAGATACTTTGTTTTTCAAAGTTTCATAACAATTAAGTAATGTTTTCTATATTGTCTGTTCCTTCTTCCTCCAGATTTTGTGATAGATGCTTAGTGAGTGATGAGTGTGAAGGAAATACACCCACCTGTCCTTTGTGCAAAGCATCTTTTGACTCTGGAAAAAAAACAAAAGCACATGCCATTAACAACATAATTGCAACTTACAATGGATTATGTGGCACTTGCAATAAAAAGGTTTGTTATTTACTTTACTGTTCCCTGGAAATTTTCAGATATTTAGGACCAAATACTATTTATTTAAGAGCATAGAGTTTAGATAGTTGTCAAGGTACTTAGTTTATGAATGACCAGTATTTGTTTTTATATACTTTTCAATTATATAATAATTTTTATTAATTTCATAACAATTTCATAATTTCATAACAATTTTAGTAATCAAAGCATTACGTGATAAAATATTTCACCAGCATTGTACCTAACTTTTAGTGGAGAACTTTAGTTAATTGTAGATTATGGTCACATTTATTCACTATTTCAGTTTCATATCATAACATATAACATTTAAGGACAACATGTAACTTGATGTATCTGGTTTACCTGTCTACTACAGTATAAAAATAACTCAAAAGTTAACAAGTTTTTTTGTTCACAAAAATCAGACTTTTTAGTTAATTATTTTTACTAGAGATTGGTATGTTAATTTATTAATCCTTTACACAGTCAGTTTTTGTGAAAAATTATTTTCAAGTTAAGAATAAAAATACTATGCATTTATCAGTTTCATATTTCATTTGCATGGCCTGTAGAACCTCATGAATTAACATGAAATTTTTGGTAAAATTTTATATTCTGTCTCATAGTTTCTTTACCCTAACACTGACTTTAGCAAAATCATCAACTAAAAGTAAAAAGTGTCATTTTGCAACTGTTTTTAAATTGCATAAATTATATTAGAATTTCAACTTATTTATCTTTGCAACTTCAGCTGTGAACCATTTCAAATGTGTTTAATTTTATAATTGTATTGCTTATACACAGGAGCTGTTTGTCCTCATTTAAAAGTAATCAGGATACCCTTATTTATGACATTAGAGTCATTTCAAACATGTTATCTTACCCAGGTTAGGTTCACAAGTCTTTTCTACAAGTCTTATTAAATCTCACAAATTCTGGTTCTTTTAGAAATGATTCATGTAGCTTTCAAATATATGTTTTAAAACACAGAAAAATATGTTAGTTACCATAATGGAATATCCCAAAACTATGATAATGTACCTTTTTTTACAAGTAGGCTAAAAAAATGTAAAATGTTTTATATTATTAGAACAACAAAACAGCTTAACACAAATCAAGCATATTCTATCATGTATCATATTTAGAGCCAAAAATAAACATTATAAAGTTTATGTAGAGGAGAATTTTCTTTTATATTATAAACATGTCCATTATCCCTGTAAAGTAAGCCAGAGAGGAGAATGGTTTTCCTGTAGGTTTGAGAATTGTTTATTATCAGCAAGTAAGGAAGGTAGGAGGCTCAGAATATAGGTTTGTGTTTGGAATTTTGTGTGATTTGTATTTATAATTGATTCAAAGTTGTGGTAGTCTGTTACTGAAGTTAAACATTTCTTAAATTGAAAAATTGGAGATGAGATGCATCACATGACAGAAAAATAAAGATTAAGTATTTTAAAATAAGAAATTAAGACTTTTATAAACATTTGAAAAATAACTTTTCATGCTAAGTTTATTGATATACATGAAGATGTTTGATTAAATTTTGAATGTAACATTGCAAAAAGTCATAACCTGTGCAATTTTGCTTTGACATATGGAAAGAGAGAAGTAGATTTTATGATAGTTTGTATAGTTAGTAGTTTTTATTTCTGGTTATTTTGCCTAACGTCTTAAGTTAAGGTTATATTGTTGAGTTAGGAATTGGAAGTTCATTTGTGTTATTTATTAAGTCTTAGCATCATGTTTTCAGACTGTGAGTATATTCTATTTAACTTGAGAAAATTATAATAAATACCCAAATGTAACATTTCAAGCATTATTAGTGTTAAATAAAGCATTAGTTACAAAGCAAATGGATGGAAGAAAGTCAGTTGGTTCATAATCTAAACATATCCTTCTTTTGTTTATAAAATCCTAAAAATACTTTGAATGAATTCAAACTGACAATACATACAGTGTACCATTTACTCCAATAATCTGGTATAAAATTAGGCCTGCATTGACTCTGTAGCTTTATTTTCCGAAAATAAAATACTCTAATAGTCAGAACTTTTTTATAAATCTCTAAGCACTGACATCCTGTTAATCTTACTCTGCATTTTCAGGAAATTTAAGATTTATCTTGTATTCTTTAAACTACTCCAGAAGTTTTTTCTTTGACATCTGCAGTGAAAAAATGCAAATTTGAGCATATTATTCTAAAATTGATCTAAGAAAAATTTACAAAACAAATTTATTCCTCTCAGTTAAAACTGTACAAGTATGTGTGAGCAATATGTTTTTTATTTATTTACCCAGGCAGAATCTCAACAAAAGGTTATGTTGGTTGCTTGTAGTTTCGTTATTCATCACAATGAAATTCTCACACTTCAGTTCTCTGTTAAAAGTAGTTCATTTTCAAACATTGTTCCCCACGGTGTGGATTCCTGTACGTGGTGAGGGGACTTTCCAGGGAAGGTTCTGTTCTGTCTGGTTACCTCTCTGGGATCTAAAGATCCACCCACTTTGCCTTGCATGGCAACCTGTGAAGGGGAGGAAAGGATCCTGGTGGTTGAGGGGTCCAACCCTAACACACCACTTTGGCCTTGAATTCCTGTAGATGGGCGGCCTTTGGGTGGCCCTCCCTTAGGTCAATCGGCTAGTCCACTTGGGCTAGAGTCAACCAAGTACCAGTGTTGGAAGTTCTCAACAGGTGTTGTGGACATTGTGCTTGATGCTGGTGTTTTGGTATAGTGCTCACGAAACCCTGGCGTTGCTGCATGTCCTTGCATGACATTGTTGTGGCCCCTCATAGGGCTCCATGGTGGGTGGGGTCAGTGGTACGAAATTTTTCTTTTTCCTATGGATCCTCAAAAAATTTAAATAAAATAGTGAAAAACAGTCAATAGGTAAACGACCACGCCTTGAAGACTCTGAGCAGCAATCTTCAACATCTGTAACACACGCACCTCATTTTCTTATATTACAATCTCTTTCAGAAAACCTTTAGGGCAAATGTCCCCTTTTTTCAGAAGGGACGAGAGGGTCTTGCTGGCTCTCCAAAGTCAGTAAAGAAGCTTCGATCTGGAGACATATTAGTTGAAACATCCACAACCCAACACAGTGAACTCCTCTTGAATTCAACAGCAATTGGGGACATATCTATTGAGGTTACCCCTCATGCTACCTTGAATTCATAATGAGGAATTATTGTTGACAGGGATTTGAAGAATGTCCCCGGGTTAGAGATTCTCGCTGGTCTCTCCACTCAAGGAGTTTCTGCAGTGAGGCACATATCCACTCACAAAGATGGAGTTTCACTGCCAACAGATACCCTCGTTTTGACATTTACGTCATCACATGCACCTGCCACTACAAAGGCAGGTTATCTAATTTGCAGGTACGGCCCTACATTCCAAACCCTCTCCAATGTTTCCAATGTCAGGTTTGGCCACTCAAAGACATCATGTCGTGGTTCCCTGACGTGCTCGTTGTGGTGGCAAGGACCACGATGCCTATGAATGTGACATGGACCTACATTGTGTCAACTGCAATGGCTCTCACCCTTTCTACTTTCATTCTTGTCCAAAATGGTTGGAGGAAAAAGAGGTGCAGCATTTGAAAATGACTCATAACATTAGTTATCATGAGGCTCGGAAATTGCCCGCTACTCCATCTCAGACATATGCTGCTGCACTTCGTTCCACAACTACAGTGGGAGTGCAGACAGATCTCTGTGCTTCCAAGAGAATCGTTTTCAAAACAAATGAAAAGCCTTTTGACCTCCATGGTTAAAAAGGTTGATGAATCAACTTCCAAACCCATCTCTGTTCCTCCCATACATTCCAACAAACCTCAAGATCCACATCCTTCAGTTTCAAATACATGCATTTCTTCTGATACATCTTTTTCTCCCACCCCAAGAGGCAAAACAATCATTCATTGGCATCCTCAGTAACTGGAATCCCCTTCCAATAACAAAGACCTGCCCAATCAACCCAGGGCAGGATCCATGAAGGTTGATAGACCTCCAACCAAGGACAGTAAGGAAAAAGACGTGGTCATAAACAGAAGGGTTCTTCAGCCACTTCGCCTACCCATCATTAAAAATGGCTACCTTGATACAATGGAGCTGTCGAGGTTTACATTCTGATCTGGATGATATCAAAACACTGATTGCTTCCTACCATCCTGTATGTCTTTCCTTACAAGAAACATTCCTAAAGCCTGCTGATACAGTCACCATGCGGCAGTTTTTTCTGCACAGAAATGACAGGTTGTGTGATGAACGAGTACATGGAGGGGTGGCACTATTGGTTGATCAGCATGTGCCCACCCTGTCTTTGTCACTCAACACACCCTTGGAGGTCGTAGCCATCCGTGTTTCCTTGGGTCATACCATCATACTCAAGGTGAAAGCTTTTGCTGGGTATCTAGCACTTCTGCTTGTTCCTCCATTTTCTTGGCCTTCAAGACTCGGGCAGAGTGTTCACCTCATTTCTTTCGAACTGACTGTCTCTTTGACTATAATTGTCCCTTTACACTGGTGGAACTGAAAATGGCCCTTCATCGGTCTGGCAGTACATCTGTTGGACCTGATGATGTACACTATGACATGCTGCACCATCTATCTCCTGCTTCTCTTGATGTCCTTCTAATTGCCTTTAACCGGATTTGGCAGGAGAATTTTGATGCCTGGTGCCAGGCTATTATTTTACCTTTCTAAGCCAGGGAAAGATCCCAAGATTCCTTCAAACTACCATCCAATTGCTTTGACGAGCTGTCTCTGTAAGACCTTAGAAAGGATAGTTAATGCTCATCTTGTTTGGTTCCTCGAATCAAACAACCTCCTCTCCCCACTTAGTGTGGGTTCCGACGACAGCACTCCACCACAGACCACCTAATTTGTCTTGAAACATCTATCAGAGAAGCCTTTCTCAACCGCCAACATCTTGTATCAATATTCTTTGACATTGAGAAGGCTTATGACACAACATGGAGGTATGGCATTTTGCAAGACCTCCATACATATGGGTTACATGGCCATTTACCCATGTTTATAAAAAGTTTTAATGGACAGGTGATTCCAAGTTCGTGTGGGTTCGATACTTTCCTGTTCTTTTGTACAGAAACTTGGAGTCTCTCAGGGCTGTGTTTTGAGTGTCACACTTTTCAGTATAAAGATAAATGCCATCACTGAACAACTTCCTCTCACTGTTGCAAATGGGCTGTATGTTGTAATGGACTGACACAAGATGTGAAAGTTGTTGAGGTTCAATGGTCTATAGCTCTGCCAGACCCTCGGCCTTAAAGATGCTGGACCCCATTCATCATCAAGGACTTCGACTCTGCACTGGGGCTTTCTGCACCTCCCCAGTTCAAAGCTTATACGTAGAATCTCATGAACCTTCTCTGTACCTTTGCCGTTTGCAACTGTCTTTACTGTATCCTTCGAAACTTTGTTCCTTACCAAAGCATCCCACCTGGGAATGTGTTTTCCTTCCTCAGTAGGCCTTATTTTTTCAGAACAGATGATCTGCCATTGCTTCTTTTGGCCTTTGTATCCAGGCACAGTTGGATGAATTGGGTCTGTCCTTGTTTAACATTGCTATATCACTGGTCAGCCCATCTCACCATGGCTTTTTACAGTCTCCAAGTGTGACCTATCTTTAAGTCATCAGAGAAAAACAGACACTCCTGATTGAAAATACTGTCTGTTATTTGCTGAACATCTTTCAAACCATCCTTCCATTCTTATTTATACAGATGGTTCGAAATCAGGTAACTGTGTGGGCTCTGCCATGGTTTGTTGTGGTTTGGTGGTTGTGCACAGAATCTCCTCCACAGCTTCTGTGTGCAATGCTGAATTGTATGCCATTTCTCTTGCCCTGGATTATATAGAAGCTAATCAGTACTGATATTGCTGTATTTATACAGACTCACTTAGTTCTTTACTGGCACTGGAATTGCTTCACGTTAGTTCAAACCCTGTTCTCACCGATATTCAAAACTGACTGGCCCATTTCTCTTTGACATCTACTTCTATCTGGGCCATGTTGGTGTTCTTGAGAATGAGCTTGCCAATATCGCAGCTAAATCTATCTGCTGTGGCACTACCTTTGCTGTGCCTGTTCCACACGTGGAATATGGTCCTGCATTCAAGGCTCGGCTCTGTGCCAGCTGGCAGTCCACTTGGAGTGAGCAATGCGACAACAAGCTTTTTTCAAATAAAACCCTATATTGGTCTTTGGCTGTCTAGCTTCCGTAAAGTTCGGAAGGAGGAAGTTGTTCTCACTAGGCTACGCATTGGTCACAGTTTTTTAACTCGTCATTTTCTTTTATCTGGAACTGATGCACCAATGTGTAGTTTGTGTAACACTCAAATCACTGTAAGACACATTTTACTTTCTTGCCATCGTTACGACTCTCAGTGACGGCACTATTTTAAATATGTTCTGTCCCAGGGTTCGTCTGTAACATTAGACAGTGTTATTGGTGATGGTGACACTGTCCACCTTGATAAAGTTTTTAGTTTTTTAATGGCCATTAATCTTTTTAGTCTCATTTAAGTGTTGGATATCTATTCATTACACCTTTTTAATTGTGGTTCCCTTCTCAGAGTCTTAATCTCTCTAGTTCATTTTGACATTGGAAAATAGCCATAACATTAAATAACTCGCCACCAGGACTGGAAAGGCCAACTTCAGGTGACTAACGCTGCTGTTTGAACTACCCTTTAGTTATCCTGGTGAGTTGTTATTACAGTTTTGCTGCATCTCGTTTCACACTTTTATTATTTTACCTTTTGGTACTGGCCATAATGACACATAACCCGGGAGCCTGGACTGGAAAGACCAACTTCAGGTGACTGATGGTGGTTCTTGAACTTACCTGTTAGTCTTCCTGGTGGGTTATGATCATTACAATTTTGCTACAGGAAGTACTTTACAACTTCTCTTACTCTGCTTTCTCTCTTAACATTGTAAACTAGGTGTCAACATTGGTTTTATGCTTTTTTTGTTTTTCAATGATGTTTTGTTTTACCTTCATTTTCTTTTCTTTAGTTTACTACATTTAATTTGTTTTTACCTTTTTACTGGACGTTTGGAGCAGATAGCCCAGCTGCTTTGTGCCATAAAACACTAAATCAATCAATCAATCATGGTTCTATTTTTTGTTGTTTCAGTCTGTTACGGTATAATTTGTGTTTAACTGAGAAAGACCTGCTGCAAAGCCTGTTATATAACTGAAAAAGATGGATTTACTGCCTAAATAAAAGAATAAAATAATTCAAGTATGATAGGGATTTTAATATAATTTTAAAATTAACATTGATTTTCAATACTTATTATGGAAACATCTTTCAGAAATGCTACACACGTATCCACAGAATTTATTGCTATTTTCTTGTGCCTCCCATAAAGTTTTTGTACATCAATCAAGAAACGTACTGGAACTAAAGAGAAAAGGTGGGAGGGTGTGTTGAGTGTCTATCAAGTTCTGTTGAGGACTTGGGCTTCCTTGGAACCCCTTTCTAGAATGATCACAATCCACTGTTTTGATGGCTTTGCTTTTGTACGCTCGGCAATGACTTTGCCACTTAAGACAATGTTAAGCTTCCTCAATTTGTCTTCTGTTCTGCATACATTGGCACCAATAGTGTATGCATCAGCCAAAAATGGTCTAATCTTTTCCTTTGTATGCACCCATTGTTCATTTCCGCCCTCAACTTCACCCTCAGGACACTTTCTTGGGCCCATTTGATGGCTATTTGACAGGTTAAAATACATAATCTCTTTTCATGTCTGGCTTTTCTGATTTAGTGTTAGTCTTCACATAGAAACGTTTTCACTCGCTACCACTTAATCTCACATGTTTTTCATGTGATATTGCTGTATTGTTGCTTGCAAATAAGAGTGAGATAACCTTCCTCCAACAGGAGTGTGACACTGCCTTCTAATGCAGTTTGTTCCTTCAGTGCTTATTAATTAATCATTACTTTTGAAATTTGACATTCGTGCATGGGTGCTCTCTTTGTTTGGAGTCATAATTGCTTTGTGTGTGTGTGTGGTGGAGCCTTGCATGTGGTTTGGTCCTTTTTTTGACCTTGACACAGAATTTTTGCTTCATATAATTCCTGTCTGTAAGGACTTGGATTTTAGGCAGTCTTTCCCTGGTGCCTAAATTTGTAAACAATTCTTTCAGTAAAGACATGGATCAGCCTTGATATTCTGCATTCTTCCATGACATTTCTTCTCAGGTTTGTTACTTTTTTAACTCTTTTATTTTCTATTATTCTTTACTTTCCCTTCCTCAGAATGTTATAGTTTCTTTCTGTCCCATATGTGAGTAGCTGCTGACAAATATTTCGTCAGTAGTTTCATTCTAGTGCTGTAAGCATTATCCTCATTGAGAGATTGCAGATATGCCTCAGCTTACAATGAATCAGAAGCCCTTGGATTCAAACTCTGTAGTTTGTTTTCAGATTTGATGTTCTGATCCATTGTCGTCTGTTAGTCTTTCTTATGCACATTTTTCTCATCTCTGTCTTATCTTCATTCTTTTTATCTTCCATCTCTTTCCTTTTGGAAGCAAGCCATCATTACTAAGAGGGTTCTTTGGAATACATATGTACTCTGCTTCTTTTTACAATGGAATATTCATCTTCCTTGACTTTGCCCATTCATACCTGATTACTCTGTTGCAGAGACTTGTTGGGGAGGAATGCCTTTCTTGCCCAAGTACATTTACCTCCATATCTCAGGGACTGTCATCTGGTTTCTTTCTTTTTTCATTGGATGTTTGATGGGTTACCTGATTCTGCATACAGTCTGTATCTTTGATGTATGTTGCCAACTATGTCTTGTTATACCCACTAGATGGGTCTGACATCTTATCCATTCAGTGTATTTTTCATTGGATGGAGAAGCACATTTGTTTCCATCTATTTCTCATCAAATTTGCCATGAAAGTCACTGGCTGCTTTCATCCCTTGTACATTGGAGAAGATTGTTTGACTGACATGTAAATGACCACTCACACCTATGTTGCACACTATCTCCAAAATCTGGCCATTGTTCCTCATCAGGCCATCAACTGCCTTTGGTCACTGTTATTCACATATCTATTTCTGACTGAATAAGTCTTTCTTTTGTTCTTACTTTCTTTTTACAGTGCCTCTAGTTCTTTATGGAATGTTGCTTAGTAACATATATTGCTGCTTAGGCATGTTGAACTAAAATTTACACAATGTAGAACACTTCTGGCCCAACTAAACATTTACACATGAGGTGGGGTGTTCCACAAGACTGCTTGAGATATCTTCTTGGTGCTTATAGTCCAAAACGAGGCCTGATTTAGTCCCACTCCACATTGTAACCAGCAGGTAAGGCAAGTGGGGATTCTTGCCTACCCTCCATACTTAGCTTAAAATCTACTGATAAATTGCATTTAAAATGGGGTTTTCATGGTCATCTGTTTCACTGTGTGAACTATACAAAAACTTATATAATAAGTAAGTGATGTAATTCTCATAAAATTTTTTCCAAACATCAAACTAATGGATGAAATTATTTGAAACTTGACATAAAATTCTAAAGGTATTTAGTTCCACAATCAGTTCTGCTATTTCATTTAGTAATTTGTGCTCAGACTCTGAATAGTTCACCTGCAATGCGAGTTTTTTGTGAATTATAAAAATACTATTTTGTACCTTGCAGTTTTTACATTTCATTTGCCTAATAACTGAATATCAAGTGTTTTTTAGGGTAAACCTTTATACTTTATTTTCCATTTTTCTACTTTATAACTAACTAAATATTATCATCAGACATTGCAAGAAAATTTTGCGAGAAGTATGTACATGTCTTTAAATTTCTGTTAAACAGCCTTAAACTATCTGCATTTAGTTATCTATTGAAGGTGGTGGCAGCTTTGAAACATTCATTACCATATTTTTCAGTGTATAAGATGCACCCTATTTTCAAGCTATCTTCAGGGAAAACATATTTTTTCATAGTTATCATTTATTTATTTGTTTAACATCAGCTTAATTATTATTCTTAGAATACTTCAAAAAGTAGAATGTAAATTTTGACCTTTGTGTATGGACACAGGGGGGGTTTTGAGACCCTTTTGGGGAACAGATGAGACATACATAAAAAAAT